>NC_056749.1:522451672-522721672 GCF_019279795.1 Protopterus annectens | reverse complement strand
GTGTTTTGCGTTGTCGGTTTTGTGTGTTGTCGGTTATCTGGTCTCGGTGGTTTGTGTGTCAGCGAACTGGCGTGTCGGTTTTCTAAAGTAGACCCATATATATATATATATATATATATATATAACATATATATGTATATATTGCTATGTTTATATAAATAAACACCCTCTCTAAAACAAACAAAAATACATTTAACTACAGTATAAAAATCTTAAACCTGTCTCCAAGACAAGGTAAAAAAGTGAGTTCTTAACAAGTTAACGTCTTTCCAAAGATTTAAATCTTAATAAACATTTTAAGGAACATGACTAATTTAAACCAGGGTACATATATATATATATATATATATATATATATATATATATATATATATATATATATATATATATATATATATATATATATATATATATATATAAGCATTGGTTAGGACTTGCCACCATAATTCTCTTTGCTCCAATAACAGTTGCCATGGCCCACCTCTAATGCCTTCTTTAACCTGCTCTATCACAAGAAATAAGAAGGAAGGCCCAGGAAATTCAATTACATGCTTTGCTAGTGCATTATTACAATCTTGCTTATGTATGCTGTACTGATGTCATAAATTCATTGCTTCAGTTGTCTTTCATTTTTCCTCTATAAAACCGTGGACAGCTTTGGTACTCAGCTAAATAAAACCACTCATGGGCTGTTGCAATTATATCTACCACTAATGGAATAGGTAAAATTTCTTATTGTAAACCTGAGTGAATTTTTAATAAACTTACAATAATTGCAACATCCACATTTTAACAAGTCTATATTATAACATCGAATCTTACAAAGATTGAATGTTATAATATCGAACCCGTAATGTAGAACTCTGAAAACAGCGAAGGTGCAGGCCACCAAATTCTTTCCCAGGGAAAGAATTTGGTGGGCCGTTGCTGTGGCTTTGCTGTTTTCTGTGTTCGATATGTTGGAGCATTACGGGTCAGGTTCAGGTAAATGTGCAATTGTGTGTAGGTTAGGGTTAGGGGGCAGGATAGGTGAGTTACGGTTAGGGAGCAGGTCAGATAAGTGTGCAGTTGTGTGGCTGTTAGTGTTAGTGTGCTGGTCAGGTAAGTGTGCGATTGTGTGTAGGTTAGGGTTAGGGGGTGGGTTAGGAGAGTTAGGGTTAGGGCGTGGGTCAGGTAAGTGTGTTGCTGTGAGTAGGTTAGTGTTAGGGGGCGGGTTAGGTGAGTTAGGGTTAGGGCACAGGTCAGGTGAGTGTGCGATAGTGACGGACCTTAGGGTTAGGGTCGGGTTAAGGTAAGTGGATAGCTAGTAGTGTATGTAAAGTTTAGTTTAGGTTTAGGTGTAGGATTTTAAGTGTATGTGTGTAGATTGCTGTTTTTTCTGTGTTTGTGTTGTGTGTATCTTTCTCAGAATAGCGATTTTTTTCCCAGGGAAAAAAATCGCTATTCTGACTGTTCGATGTTTGCGGATTTCGGTGTTTAGGGTTCGATATTATAACATTCAATCTTTGTAGATTTCGATGTTATAATATAGACCCATTTTAACATACCCCCAGTTCTATGATTACTATGAAACTCTCTCTCGGTAAAATTTTTTAAGATTAAGGCCTCTTTTAAAAATTATTTTAGGTGCTTCTGGAGTTTTCTGTTATTTGGCATCATCAATAAGCACAGATCAGTTTTTACATACAATATTCGCTATTTGTTTTGCATCAAGCGAAAATGAAGTACTGAAAGTTAATGTAACGTTAACATCATTTTTATCAGTTTGAACACTGTTAGATAATGTTAAATTGTCTAGCCCTTCCTCTTCTTCTTGTGTAAGACTGCACAATATAGGTCTAAACCAGCCTGATATACACTTGTGGGTAACCTCAGATATCAATTCATCAATTAATTTTAATGGGTTTCCACGAGCTTGGAACACTTCTTTAAGCAAAAGACATTCATCTGAAAAATCTTGTTCTAGTGTGGTCATACGGGTTCGCCCGTACAAGTTGTTCCTTTACAACACACCACTTTTGTTAGTATGGTGTGTAGGTTTGTGATATATTCTTGCAGTGTAACATTGATCAACCATGTCTTTAGTTAACAACACATCCAAAAACTCTATAAATTCACTATTAAATTTAAATGTGAATTTCAAAAAAGCTGGTCATCTCTGACAAATTCAGAAGCATGAGTTTCATCACCATTAAACACAACAAATATATCATCTAGATAATGTGTATACCGTACAACATGCTGTTTAAAATAGTCATGGCAAAATAACATTTCATTTTCCCAGTATGCCATGACACAATTAGCAAAGCTCCCCCTACAGGGGGAGCTCATAGCTGTCCCTGATTTTTGAAGGTATATATCACCTCCATAAATATGTAATTATTAGTCAGAATAATATCTATCAGATATTCAATCAGGTTTATCTCCTCACCTGCAACACCTAACTTATGAAAGAATTCTCGGGTCCACATAATTCCTAAAGTTTATAGGATAACCGTATATAGATCCCGGATATCTATAGTTAAAAAGTTGTATTCAGCATTGAAGTCCAGGTTATTGATGTTTATAAGAAAATCCTTTGAGTCAAGACAAATTTGTGACTGACCCTTGAGGTGTTTATTCAATTTAGCATCAACTATTTTAGCACATCCATACGTGATACTATTACGGCCATCAACAATAGGCCAAAGCGGTGGGTTATTTAAGCTCTTATGTAACTTGGGGAGCATAGGTATGGTGGGTGTAACTGAGGATGGTATAGTCAGGTTGTTATATGTATCTATATCTACCATACAATCAATAAATAGGTCATTTAATAATGCCCTAATATGTTGGTAAGCTCCATGAAGTTGGTTAACAGATGCTTTTTCATAATTTCCACAGCTCAAGATATTTAACATTCTATTAGAATAATCTTCTTCAGTCACTAACACCATGCCACCACCTTTATCTGGCTTGAGAATCTTAATATTAAAATTTCTCACAAAATCAAGAGCATTCAGCTGGTTCTCTAACATAGCATTCTTAAAGACACTATTGTTGTAAAGTTGTCCCTGCATAACATTCCTCAAGTCAAGTTCACACAGTTTTTCAAACAACAACAGTGAATTGTGAAGGGGGTTAAATATACTAGAAATACAATGGTTAGCAGCAGGATTAATGGCATTGCATAATAATATGCTTAAATTGAATTTACGAACAAACAGCTTTAAGTCTAACAAGGTATTAGAAAGGCTCATATGCTTGGGAGGCACAAACGACAGTCCCATAGCTAAAATGTCTATGACTTCATTAGGTACACCAAACTCAGTGAAATTATAGATTTTAAAGTGACCTGTTTGGTTTAAAAGAATTTGAGGGTAGGGTGCATCACCATCAGTAGCAGTAGAACTTAGTAAAGGCACAGATATCATCTCCAGAGTCTGCTGTTGTTCTTGTTGCAACAAGAAGTGTTGTTGGAGCCACCTGATCTCAAATTGTTCACATTCCGGTGGTTCTGAAAACCCGAAGTTTGGGAATCATGAGAATTAGTCCCTTGTTGGTTTAAAATGTGTTGACTGCATCTAGGAGAAAGAGCAGTTGCAGAGTCTGGTGTATTCAGTGCCTGAGTGTCAGCTACTAGGCCAGAAGGGGCGGATACAGAGACAAAGTCCCAGAAGCGCCTAAAATAATTTATAAAAGTGGCTTTAATCTAAAAACTTTTATCAAGAGAGACTTACATAGTAATCATAGAAATGGGGTATGTTAAAATGTGGATGTTGCAATTATTGTAAGTTTATTAAAACTTCAATCAGGTTTACAATAAGAAATTTTACCTATTCCATTAGTGACAGATATAATTGCAACAGCCCAGGAGTGGTTTATTCAGCTGAGTGCCAAAGCTGTCCATGGTTGTATATAGCAAAAAACAAAAGACAATTGAAGCAACAAATTTATGAACATCAGTACAGCATACATAAGCAAGACTGTAATAATGCACTAGCAAAGCATGTAATTGAATTTCCTGGGCATTCCTTCTTATTTCTTGTGATAGAGCAGGTTAAAGAAAGCATTAGGGGTGGGCCGTGGCAACTGTTATTGGAGCAAAAAGAATTATGGTGGCAAGTCCTAACCAATGCTTACATGTACCCAGGTTTAAATGAGTCATGTTCCTTAAAATGTTTATTAAGATTTAAATCTTATCTTTGGAAAGACGTTAACTTGTTAAGAACTCACTTTTTTACCTTGTCTTGGAGACAGGTTTAAAAATTTCTTACTGTAGTTAAATGTATTTTTATATGTTTTAGAGAGGGTGTTTATATAAAGATAACAATATATCCATATATATTTATATATATATATATATATATATATATATATATATATATATATATATATATATATATATATATATTATGTTTTAGTTATGTGAAATGTTTCTTTAATTATGAATTGATGATCTGATGATGTCACTGTTAGTGGTTTATTTAAACCAAGAAAGTTTTTTCTTTCATGTTTTTTGTCTGAAGAAGGTTGTACATTATTACGCCTGAAAGCATTAACAATAAATTGGGAAGGTCTGGTATACCACATTGCCTTTTTGTTTTTTCTCTGTAGTTTGGTTTTTGTTTTATGATATTGGTTTTAACATGGCAAGTGGTTTGGATCCAGACTCACCACTTCTGTTCTGTCTGGACAAGGTGAATTTTCAATCTGAAGGTGGAACAAGCTCCATTGTGAACCTGACACTACTAATCCAAAACCTGACTTCTCGTGTGGATGAGCTATCACTGAGACTTCATTTCTGCCACACAACACATCAGGTGGCAGAACCTGCTGTTTCAGAAACTAGGGGTAACTTGACTTTATCTAATGTTTCTCCAGAACCTCTTCCTTTAACTGTTATTACCAGATTGTCTAATGCTTCTGCTCCATTAACTATTAGGCACCAAGAAGAAATTCAAGTTCAGGGTACTAGTGATATAGCCCCTAGTACTTTACCCTCTCTCATGAGCTGTTTGAATTCAGCTATTCACCTTACTTATAGTGTTGCAGTATTAAATGATAACATGCACACTAATAACCAATCTCCTGTTCATAGTATTGTTGAAAAACTAAAGCAATTTGATGAGAAACTGTTCAAATACAAGAAACTGCAACTTGAAATCACTTATTTACGTGAATTTGTTTCCTGTTCACATATACCAAAGGGGCTACGACAGTGGCGTTTTCCCTCTGGACTGGTTCATAATTCATTTTTCATAAAGAATTACTTAGTCTCTTTGACAGGCAGAGATGTGAGTTCCTTACTTTGCTTATTACTCACTATTCCCTGCAGTCGGATGCATTAAAGAATGAATTAATGGACCTAGAAAGAAATATTAAGGAAGATACTGAGTTTCTTAGATATAAATATGATTACATCCGCATTTATACCAATATTGAGCAGACAGTGGATAAACTAACGATTGTGAAAAATAAAAAAACTTCAGCATAACCAGAGGGAGTATAACAATGGCACGGCCTACCCCCACCCCCTTTAGCTGGTGCCACTGTCAATCACTTATTTGTTGAATCTGATTCACTGAACAGCTTACAAAGGGATTCCAGTCAAGTATCAGCCCCTTCCAGCCTAGTAGCTGACACTCAGGCACTGAATACACCAGAATCTGCAACTGCTCTTTCTCCTAGACGTAGTCAATGCATTTTAAACCAACAAGGGACTAATTCTCATGATTCCCACACTTTGGGTTTTCAGAACCACCAGAATGTGAACAATATGAGATCGGGTGGCTCCAACAACACTTCTCGTAGCAACAAGAATAACAACAGACGCCGGAGATTATATCTGTGCTTTTAATAAGTTCTATTGCTACTGGTGGTGATACACACTACCCTTGAATTCTTTTAAACCAAACAGATCACTTTAAAATCTATAATTTCACTGAGTTTGATGTACCTAATGAAGTTATAGACATTTTAGCTATGTGACTGTCATTTGTGCCTCCCAAGCATATGAGCCTTGCTAATACCTTGTTAGACTAAAAGCTGTTTGTTCGTAAATTGAATTTAGACATATAATTAGGCAATACCATTAATCCTATTGCTAACCATTATATTTCTAGTATATTTAACCCCTCCCTTCACAACTCACTGTTGTTGTTTGAAAAACTGTGTGAACTTGACTTGAGGAATGTTATGCAGGGACAACTTTAAAACAATAGAGTCTTTAAGAATACTATGTTAGAGAACCAGCTGAATGTTCTTGATTTTTTGAGAAATTTTAATATTAAGATTCTCAAGCCAGATAAACATGGTGGCATGGTGTTAATGACTGAAGAAGATTATTCTAATAGAATGTTAAATATCCTGAGATCTGGAAATTATGAAAAAGCATCTGTTAACCAACTTCACGGAGCTTATCAATGTATTAGGGCATTATTAAATGACCTATTTATTGATTGTATGGTAGATGTAGATACATATAACTACCTGACTATACCATCCCCAGTTACACTCACCATATTTGGGCACCCTAAGTTACATAAGAACTTAAATAATCCACTGCTTCGGCCTATTGTTGATGGCCATAATAGTATCACGTATGGATGTGCTAAAATGGTTTATGCTAAATTGAATAAACCACTTTAAGGGTCAGTCATAATTTGTCTTGACTCGTGGGATTTCCTTAAAAACATCAGTGACCTGGACTTTAATGTTGAATACAACTTTTTAACTATAGATGTCTGGGATCTATATACGGTTATCCCACAAACTTTAAGAATTATGTGGACCCTAGAATTCTTACATAAGTTAGGTGCTGCAGGTGAGGAGATAAACCTGATTGAATATGTGATAGCTATTATTCTGACTAATAATTACATCTTTTTTTTTGGGGGGGGTATATACCTTCAAAAATCAGGGATAGCTATGGGCTCCCCCTCTGGGGGGAGCTTTGCTAATTGTGTCATGGCATACTGGGAAAATGAAACATTATTTTGCCATGACTAGTTTTAACAGCATGTTGTATGGCATACATGCTATCTAGATGATATATTTATTGTATTTAATGATGATGAAACTCATGCTTCCATATTTGTTCAGATACTGTCAGAGATGACTAGCTTTTTGAAATTCACATTTGAATTTTATAGTGAATTTATAGCATTTTTGGATGTGTTTTTAACTAAAGACACGGTTAATCAATGTTACACTGCAAGAATATATTGCAAAACTACATACTCAAACTATTTTTTATATTTTGAAAGTACTTATCCATACTACCTAAAGCAGTGTGTTGTAAAGGGACAACTTGTACGGGTAGCCCGTATGACCACACTAGAACAAGATTTTTCAGATGAATGTCTTTTGCTTAAAGAAATGTCCCTAGCTCATAGATACCCATTAAAATTAATTATGAATTGATATCTGAGGTTACCCACAAGCATATATCAGGTTGGTTTAGACCTATATTGTGCAGTCTTACACAAGCAGAAGAGGAAGGGCTAGACAACGTAATATTACCTAACAGTGTTCAAACTGATAAAAATGATGTTAACGTTACATTAACTTTCAGTACTTCATTTTCGCTTGATGTAAAACAAATAGCGAATATTTATGTAAAAACTGGGCTGTGCTTATTGATGATGCCCAAATTTGAGACAAAGTCTCAGAAGCACCTAAAATAATTCATAAAAGAGGCCTTAAACTTAAAATGTTTATCTTGAGAGACTTACATAGTAATCATAGAATTGGGGGTATGTTAAAATATGGATGTTGCAATTACTATAACATTATTAAAATGTCAATCAGGTTTACAATAAGAAATTTTACCTATTCCTTTCCTGGTAGATATAATTGCAACAGCCTAGGAGTGGTTTATTTAGCTGAGTGCCAAAGCTATCCACGGTTTTATATAGGAAAAAATGAAAGACAATTGCAGCAACACATTTATGAACATCAGTACAGCATACATAAGCAAGTTTGTAATAATGCACTAGCAAAGCAAGTATTTTAATTTCCGGGGCATTCCTTCTTATTTCTTGAGATAGAGCAGGTTAAAGAAAGCATTAGAGGTGGGGCTTGGCAACTGTTATTGGAGGAAAGAGAATTATGGTGACAAGTCCTAACAATGCTTATATGTACCCAAGTTTGAATAAGTCGTGTTCCTTAAAATGTTTATTAAGATTAAAATGTTTTGAAAGATGTTAACTTGTTAAGAACTCGCTTTTTTACCTTGTCTTGGAGACAGGTTTAAGATTTTCATACTGTAGTTAAATGTATTTTTATATGTGTTAGAGCAGGTGTTTATTTATATAAACATAATAAATACATATATATGTTTTTATATATATATATATATATATATATATATATATATATATATACATATACATATATATATATATATATATATATATATATATATATATATATATACTTATTATGTTTTACTTATGTGTAATGTTTCTTTAATTATGAATTGATGATCTGATGATGTCACTGTTGGTCATTTATTTAAACCAAGAAGGTGTTTTTCTTTCATGTTTTTTGTCTGAAGAATGTCGTACATTGTTACGCCTGAAAGCACTAACAAAAAATTTGGAAGGTCTGGTATACCATGTTGCCTTTTTGTTTGTTCACTGCAGTTTGGATTTTGTTTTATGATATTTATAAATAATGGTAAAATAAGTTGATTTATCATGTTCTTTAACATGCAGATGTTGTATATTTTCCTTAACGGTAAATTGAAAGCAATTTTCTTCAGGCAAATTTCAGTAGATGGAAACTATATTCAAGATGTGGAATCATGCCTCTCAACTGTACGAATTTTCACAGAATGTCCAGATTTTTGCCTCATATTTTTGTCCTGTTACTCAGAAAATTGTGGTTTTCTGTAAAATCATTGCCAAATCTTTGAGGACTGAAGTCAGAATATAAGACAGACATTTGAGATTCAGGCGCCAAACCCTTCAGAAAATTCATACTACTGCAACACCTGTTATTCTGTCAACTTTCTAAGTTTGTAAGAGTAATATTTAAATGTTGTCCCTATTTCTGGGCCTTTGTCTCACCATTATTTATGGCTTTGTCCAGATTTCTTGCACTAAGAGGTTGAGAGCTATATGTGGAATGCAAATGACTTTGCAAGTAGTCAGTCTAGCTTATGGGTTCAGGAAGTGTTTTGACATTTTAGAGCAGCATTTATTCATTTTTCACTAACAGAAAGATTCATACTATACCCTCTAATATGTATTCTTCAAAAGGTTGTCAGTAGGTTCCTAATAACATTGTTAAGAGCATTGGCTCTGATCATATAAGCTGTCCCAAACACGATAGTTAGGTTTTTAGAGTAGTTGCTCTGATGATGATTTGGTTGTCTGGCCATACCTCTCAACCTCTTAGAACAAGAAGTCTGGGCATAGCCAAAAATAATGGGGAACAAAAATCCAAAATCAGGGAAGGCGTTTGAAATATTGCTCCCAAAATCTTAGAAAATGTTCATAGTTAACAGGTTTTGCTTTAGCATGCATGTCTGAAGGATATGATTTCTGATGCTCAAATCTTTATCATTATTTAGTGGCTGCAATCCTCAAAGATTTGGCAGAAAACCACAAATTTTAAGAAGAACAAACCAAAAATGTGTGCAAAAATCTGGGCATTTTGCAAAAATCTGAACATTTGAGAGGTTTGTGTCCGGCAGCTCTAGATCTTGGAAAGATCTGATACACCAGTGCACATCTTATCACTAGACAGTTTAAAAGTTGAAGATAAAAATGACTAAAGTACCGATTCATCCAGGACAACTGTGAATCCTGGTCCAGTGAGTGAGAGTGTTTCACTTATTGCACCTTACACAATGTGGCTGGTCAGGCAGTCTGTATACAATATACACAAGCTAGGAGCAAGAATGAGCTAGTGCATTTCCACACAGGTTTTTTTTTTGTAAACCATTGAAGATGGCAGAAGTAGATATATATGTTTCCCTGCTATGTGCAATGTTGTCAGACTGAAAAGAATGCAGTTATAGCATTACTGAACCCTTAATTCACTCAAGATACCATCCACGTTATAATTTTCCAATACCCCAGACTTTTTCAAATACAACCTACTCTTACACAATCCCATAATACATAAGCTAAAAATTAAAATTAAACTGAAATGCTTATCCTACAGCCAACATATTTCCACAAAACTAAAATGCAGTGGTGACATCCAACCAAACCCTGGACCAGCTACATCCCCACAAACGTTTAATTCTACAACCACCAAAAGCTGTACCCCCTCCAGTAAAACATAACATTACTTGTTCTTCCCTTAACAATCCACACCCCTCCAGTACAACATAACATTACTTGTTCTCCCCTTAACAAACCACACCCCTCCAGTACAACATAACACTATTTGTTCTTTCCTTAACAAGCCACACCCCTCCAGTACAACATAACACTACTTGTTCTCCCCTTAACAAGCCAGACCCCTCCAGTACAACATAACACTACTTGTTCCTCCCTTAACAAACCACACCCCTCCAGTACAGCATAACACTACTTGCTCTCCCCTTAACAAACCACACCCCTTCCGTACAACATCACACTACTTGTTCTTCCCTTAACAAGCCACACCCCTCCAGTACAACATAACGCTACTTGTTCTTTCCTTAACAAGCCACACTCTTCCAGTACAACATAACACTACTTGTTCTTCCCTTAACAAGCCATACCCCTCCAGTACAACATAAAACTACTTGTTCTTCCCTTAACATTATGCAAATAAACATTAGAGGCATCTGCCAAAAAATACCCCAGTTCCATGCCGGGCTTAACCTACACCCCAGCTATAGTAGTACTAACTGAAACCTGGCTATAAAATGAAGCAAAAAGTAGTGAAATTCTACCCACAAACTATAATATACTAAAAGAGGAAATACACAATAAAATGACCAGTGAAGTCACAATACTATACAAAACGTTTCTGCAACTTACCCCTTCACCACAAAATCCTCCACAATTTGGTAAGGCAGAAGTTCTCATATCTACCCTCAAACAACCACAACAAGACATTATCCATCATAGGTGCTTATTTGCCACCTGGTAATGATCTGTCTATTGCAGAAGACTTCTGCTGAGTCTCATCCAACATCTCCCAGGAAAAATGCATACTAGGTAATTTTAATATTGACTGTGTTGCTCTGTCCTCTGAATCACCTAGCCAATCAGTAAATCTGTATGGTCTGTCACAGGTAATTGCTGCTCTCACCCATTATAATAAAAATAACACTAAGGCAGCATTGATTGAATGGATTCTTACCTCTATGCCTCAAAAGATTTTTCCCTCAGGTACCCTTTCAGATACACTAAGTATTCATCTCCCAACCTGTGTTATAAAAAAGCAAACTAATTTTCAAAAGCAAGCACATTTCAGCAAAGCATGTAACTTCACACATTTCAACAAAGATTCCTTTATCTCCTATCAAAAGTATATAACTGGAAGGCTCTAAATGACACAGTGGCTTTTTTAAATTCTACTTTCTTGAACATCCTAAATGAACTTGCCCCACTGAGAAAAAAGAGGGTTAGGGTCAAAAACACTGCCTGATTATCTTCAAATACAAAACACATTACGAGACTTAGAGATAGAGCCTGGAATGCATCCAATAAAACACTAACAAATCTCCAAAAATTCAGAGGACTCTGGAAGCAAATTCAAATTTAGATAAAAAATGTACTACACTGGCCTGCAACTTAAAAACTACGAAAATCCCCAAGCAGTCTGGTCATCTATAAACCAGCTGCTCAATCCCAGCTTTACCACTCAGCCATCTCCTACACTTACCACTAACAGCAACTCTATCACCTGTACAGATGCTTTCAACTTTCATTTCATTCAGTCTTACCATTACTTCAAAATGCTGCTGATGCCAACAACCAAACAACAGCACCACCAACCATTCCTCTTCGTAATCTTTCCTTCCAACAAGTCCCCACTACTTAAATAAAACAAAAAAACTATTATCTAAATTGAAGCTCACCCCTTAGTACCTGGCAACCTGCCTGGAGAATACCTTAAGATGGCTACAGAAGCAGTAGACTACCCCATATCAGTTCTAATAAAGCACATCAGTTAAGCATATGTCCCTACCCTCTGGAAAAAAAGCCACCTTCTTCCTCTCCACAAAGGAGGGCATTCGCCTGAAATCTTAGACTACAGGCCCATTGCCATCCTCTCCACCCTATCAAAAATACTCAAAAAATATATTCAGTCACAATTCTTATATTACCTCACACAAAATAACTTCCTCTTTTCATTTCAGCATGGCTTCCATCCCCACCACAGTACCTCTATCTCTTTACTTAGTTTCACCAATACAGTAAAGACAAACAGGGATGATGGAAACCTGGTGTCTACCCTCTTCCTTGATTTATCTAAGGCCTTTGGCACAGTCTCTCACTCTATTCTTCTACAGAAACTTCATGACCTAGGACTTGACACCACTGTTATATCACGGTATTGTAGCTACCTCTAAAATAGATCTCAGATTGTCAAGTGGCAAAAAGACATCTCATCCTTCTTCCTATCCCAATCAGTGTACCACAAGCATTAGTCTTGGGACCCGTTCTTTTTAACATTTTCATCAATGACCTACAAAAATCCTGTAAAACTATATCCCTAGTACAGTATGCAGATGACACCAGTTACCTGTACAGCAAAAAAAAAAAATCAAATGACAAGAACTTAACCAGGAGTTCATCTCCTCTATTGAAACCTGATTGACATCTCTCCAATCCAGCTATTCTTATACCAAAGTAAATACAAACTAAACCTATTTGCTCCCATACAGCTTAAAATCAACAAAACCACCTTCTTATTTACCTCATCTAACAAAACAAAAATTGAACTTGTTGCACATACTAAATTGCTAGGCATCTGTGTGGATGAAATTTGAAACACACATCCAAAATACAGTGAAAAAATTACACCAAAATCTACATTCTCTCTAAAGCCAAACCCTTCCTCTCAGACACTATAAGAAAATACATTGCCTCTGCTTTCCTTTTGCCTATTTTAACATATTCTTCACCCATCCTTAACAACATCCAAGTGATCTCACTAAACAAACTTGAGCAACATTTCTACAAAATATCACAGTTTGGAATCATTCATCATCATCGTCAGCCCCCTTTTTACCATGTTTCTACATGGGGCCAGGGTGCTTTGTTAACTCTTACCATCCTTCTTGGTTCAATGCCACACTCTTGCCTTCTTCAATACTCATGCCTGACTGTCGCAGATCTTATTTCAGACAATCCATCCACCTCTTTGCCTCGTTTCCTCTTACCTTCTTCCTGTCTGTCCCAAATCTTCTTCAATAGTTTGTCTTCTGCTTTTCCGCACATGTGCCCAAACCATCATAATCTGATCTCTTTGATCTTTTCTGCAATTGGAGCTACTTTGGCTTCTGCTCTTAGTCCTCATTTCTTTGTCTATCATACAGTGAGCATCCTACTGCCCTTCTTAGGCACTTCATTTCCATCACCTCTACCTTTCTCATCAGATCTGCCTTTACTGTCGAGGTTTCTGTACCATACAGTAATACTAGTGACATTGCTGTTTTGTACACCTTACTTTTCAGCTTCTTTGGCATCCTTCTGCCATACACTACACCTGACACTCTATGCAATTTGGCTGCAGCCCCTCTGATTCTAGACCTCTTCATTCAGACTTCCCTTCTCATCATCCACCCTTCACAGATACTTGAAGTTATTAACCTGTTCTACTACATTCCCTTCCACCTCAATACTCAGCATCTTCTGATTTCCCCAATTTGCTGCCATTACCACTGTCTTATCTCTACTCAGTTTCATCTCATGTGCCTTTAAGGTTTGCATTACATTCCCCTATGATTTGCTGAAGTTCTTGCTCAGTCTGCCTGTAATGAGACATCATTTGCATACAGCAACTTTATCTGTCCCCTCTGACTTGTTTATTATTTATTTATTTATTTGCAATTTGATTACAGGGGAAGTCCACTGGGCTGAAGTGACCCGTTTTCAGTGGAGGCCCGGAGAGAAAAGCTCCAAGATGCATTATACAATTTAGATACAAATGATAATTAATATTAAAGATCTTATGTAGAATAGTGCATTCAATATCATGCATAGTTAACAAATTCATTAAGCTTGAAGGTAGGGATCACACAGTTTCATTTGAGGAAAACAGATATGGGTTAGGTATGGAAACAGTTTACATACAAACCTTTTAGGAAAATGTAAATACGCTTTACTTACACACATCAACAGTAAAATGCTATTTACAATATTTACAAAGTTGGGCTGTGTGAGGGTAGCTGTAGGAGGTGAGAGCTTAGAGAGAAGCTAGCGCTTAGATGGGCTCATAGGAAGATAACTATGAGAGTTGTAAAGCTTGGGAACCAGAGCGAGAACCCCCTTGGATTAGGTTGGGTGAAGGCAGTTTTCTAATGTAGTCATTCAGTAGAATGATCAGCAGTGGGCTCAGAACTGAACCTTGGTGCACACCCACTCCCAGTGGGAACCCCTGTGTGAGACGAAACACTGTCCCGTACTTGAGTCATTGGGTCCTTGTACATAGCCTGCACTAATTCTACCAATGTTTATGGGACTTTGAACTACAGCATTACTGCCTAAATCAGCTTTTTTGGGACCTTGTCATATGCTTTATCCAAGTCTATGATTGTTCAGTTGGAGTCTTTCCTTATCTCTTACTTCTAGCTTCTTCTCAACAATCTGTCTCACAGAAAACATTGGGTCAATTGTGCTGCATCCTGATCTGAATCTGCTCATCTGCCATCTTATTTTCTATTACTATCTGTATCCATTTATCAATTACCTTGTCCAGAACTTTCATGCAATGTGACAGGAGTTTGATATTTGTGTACTGCCCACAGTTGTGAATATCCCCTTTGTTCTTGAATACAGAACTAGTATGCTTATTCTCCAGTCATCTGGGATACGTCTTTCACTCCACATTAGTATGAGTTCCCTCAGGAGCCATTTCTCCCCTCTCTCACCCAGCATCGTTATCATATCTGCTGTGACCTCATCTGAGCCTGCTGCTTTCCCTGACTTCATCTTCCTTAGTGCTCTTCTTACTTCTTCTAGGTTGGGCTCCTCTTCTTCTCTCATCGTAGGCTGTGTCTAGGGCAGTACAGCTTCTGTGGGGTTTTCTTCATTCAGAACCTGCTGGAAGAACTCCTTCCATCTGCCTTTGATGTCCTGTGGACTGGTGAGCAGGATGTTGCTGGCATCCCTTATGAAGGTGTCCGACTATCTTCTTTATATTTCTGTCTTTGTCTTGCAACCTGAAATAATTTCTTTATGCCACCTACTGAGTCAATTTCCAGAAGGTGGTAGAGTGCCTCTGATGACCTATTTTTTGCTATTGCAACTCCTTTCTTAGCTTCTTTGTTTGCCAACTAGTGGTCCTTCCTAGCCTGGTCAGTCTTTTCTATCTCCCACTTTTTCCTGCACTTTTCTTTTCTTTTGATGACTTCCAGGACTTTTGCATTCCACCACCAGCTTTTTTTTATGTACCTGAATTCCATACTTGGCTCGGCCACATATCTGTCTTGTAGTCCTCACATATGCTCTTTTGAGGCACTGCTATTCTTCTTCAACATTAACTATTTCCTCCTCTTCTTGGGGTGCTAGACCCCTGACTAATTTCATGAACTGTTGTACTTTCCCTCCAATCAACTTCCAGGTCTTCAGCCTGGTCTCTGTTGACCGTGGAGCCTTCTCTGACCATTGCTTGTAGCTGATTGTGGCAGCCAGTAGTTTATGCTGTTTGGCAACTGTTTCACTGGAGATTACTTTGCAATCATTGCTTCCACCCCAATGCCCTTTCCTTACTAAGAGGAAGTCCACCTGAGTTGCATCTTGGCCACTATTGTATGTGATCTTGTAACTGTCTCTCTTTCTCAGCCATGTGATGGCTACTATCAAGCTATTCACCAGACAGAAGTTCAAAATGGTGTTTCCTTCTTTATTCCTGTTGCCCCACCCATGTGGACCCAATCAGTCCTCATATCCTCTTTTGTCTGTCCCAATATGTGCATTCATGTTATCCATTATCAGACCAATTCCTGTTGTCATGCTTTATCTAGTAGGTCCTTTAACTGTTGCATGAATGCTCTCTTTTCCTCACTATCATGACCCTACTATGGGGAATAGAATGAGATAATGAATACTGCCCTATTGTTACACTGGAGTCTGATTGCCACGAGTCTGTCATTAATTCTATTGATATCACTCACTGCCTTCTGAAGCCTCTTTCTTACTACAATTGCCACACCATTTCTAACCTGTCCATCTCCTGAGTAGTAGAATCTGGATTCCAAGCCAAATGTTTTTTTCTGCATTGCCCTTCCATCTTGTCTTTTGGATACATACGATGTCCAGCCTCATCCCTACCATCATGTCATCCACTTCCAAGTTCTGTCCTGTCAATGAAACTACACTGAGTGTAGCAATTCTTAGTTCATGCTTGGCAGGTAGATTGGTTTTATGTCCAGCTTTCACTCAGAGCTATCCCAGGTAACCCAGACTGGGCAACTGGACACTGGTCAGCCAGTAGCTTATTGACTCAGGGCTGCTGGGCTTTATGATGAGCACACACTGGCCAACAGTGGCACATACACCCCTCCCACCATTAGCATGAGTCCCTGGCATAGGTCAGAGTAGACCAGGTTTTTGTCAAATAACCATGTCCATTTGGTGACATTAGTCAACATGACTGAAATCTCCTAGAACCATATTTTACACAGTCAAGTGGCTGGCCCTGCCACTGTGTGCAATCTGTGATCTGTGTTCTCTTATCTTGGGGATACTGCACATCACAGTTGATGCCCAAAGTGGTTGGTCTATACAACTCTTCCCCTATAGGACACCATCTAGAGTCTGTTCTGCTGCCCCCAGCTCTATTCATTGGTGAGTTTGAGATGGAAGCAATCAGCATGGAAGTGGGAAGAACCTCACAGAGACACAGGGAGAACATGCAAACACCAAACAGGCATTGGTTGGAGGTCAGGATCGAGACGTGTACCTTGTGCATTGTAGGCAAACACCTTAACAAGTATGCCAGTTGGTCAGTTCACTACCAACCTTCTAAATAGAACCCAACAATATGCTGCTCTGAGGGAATTACAGTGGCTTGAGTTCTCATATTATCTAACCTACTCACCACTTCCACAAATCCTTATCATTGTGTATAAACCTAACAACTGTCCATCCATTTCCCTCTTCAAGCAAATATATAACCCTTACAGATCAGTAAGTACATTGGACAAATACCTATTACATGTATCCAAACCCAACAATTGTACCAGCAAATCAGTACTCTCCCACCACCTCCCTGGAACTCTATCCCACTAGCAATATGACAAGAACACTCCCTAAAATCATCTAAAACCTAACCTACTTAGTTGCCAGCTCTGTGCATATGGTGTTCCTGGAATAAAGCTCCAAACCCTTATTGTCACCACTCTTTTATGTAACTGGCCATAATACAGCCACTTCTTCACAATCTCTAACTATCTGACTATTATCTACTCCTGTCTACTACCATCTGTATATCTCTTTTACCTAGTCCGACTTAATAGTCCTTCATAACTTGTAATCACCATCATCCAATAATTACTTCACTGCCTCCTATTCAATAGTTGTTTACAGCTGATTCCATTTGAAAGTTACTAGACTCTTCTAAGCTTGCTATTAGGCAATATTTTACTGTATTCTTCATTTACCTGTCATATTTTCATTAACTGTCATATCATTACAATTCGATGTATGTTAATTTACTATTCTTTGAATGTACATTTATTATTTTTGATTAACTGCTATATCATTACTAGTCTATGTATGTATGTATGTATGTATGTACATTTATTATGTAATTCTTACATAACTGCCTTGAACTCATATAAATATAAACTCAAATATAAAGAAAAACACGTCAGTTTGCGACCTTTACACGAGTGAGTTCAAAAATGCAGCATAGTCATAAAATCTAAGATTTATTGTAATCCACTCTATCGAGCACTTCCGTCCCTCTTCAGGTTCTGATGAGGTCCCAATATTAAGTGTGGAGGGACAAAAGCACTTGAGTGAGTGGATTACAATAAATTTTCTTGGATTTTCTAACTATGCTGCATTTTTGAACTCATACGTGTGAAGGTCTCAGACTGTTTTTTTTTCTTTATGGTTTATTTTTCCTCTCTTTTTTGCTGGTTTCTTCTTTTCATTCTGTAAAATGGAACATTTCTCCCTGGCCCCCCTGCTGAAAATGGGACTTGGACCCAGCAGTACCTTCCAGTAAACAAACGTGATTAGATAGATAGAAACATAGATAGATAGATAGATAGATAGATAGATAGATAGATAGATAGATATATAGATAGATACAAAGATAAAATAAGATTTTTGAAACAACTGACTATTACTTGAAAAAATGTTTAGCTGAACTTTAATAATAATATAAATGCATATTACAAGAGATGGACAAACTTCATTTGGCACCTGGACCCCATTCCTCGACAACTTTTCAAGGTCTATGTTAGTATCTTTTCAGGATATACTAGCATGTTAGTTGGAGAATTTTTGAATAGGAAATAAAGTAGAAACTGAGTTGTAGCACCACAGCACAGATAAATGAGAAGAAATGAGTCTTTGAAAATTCTGCCATTTAAGAAGAGCTAATGAAGGCTGGAAGAGCAGGAAGTAAGTGTTAGTTGCATGATCCTTACCCCTTCTGTTCTAGTATTATACATTGCAGACTTGGATGCTAATAAGACATTTGACTCAGTACTTCACGAAATGCTAGTGAACAAATTAAAATGATTTGGAGTGGCTCCCAATCAAGCAATGTGAGAAGACATTAATCAGAAAACAGAACACAGTGGGTCATACCATCAGTAAGGTGAAAGGAAGTTGATCTGTAAGAATAGAGGGCAGTCAGTAATGGGATTTTTCTTTTAAGTGTCTTTGCATGTTTCTTTGTAGAAGGCCAGGAACTAAGTCTCACTCTTACAAATATGTGCAAAAAACTTAAAACTTATTGAACTATACTTTTTATGTTTGCACTATATCTGCAAATATTTATAGTCCCATAATGTCTTTTACTGCTTGCTAATTAGTTTAAGTACTACGAAGTGCCTAGCTGTAGACTATATTTTAAGTACAATCTACCTGTTGCTGAACCTTATTTTCTACCTTTAACCAACTGCTTTTCATAATACCCATATTTATTTATCTCCCTCTCTATGTCTAGATGGATGGATGGATAGCTACATGTCTGTATTCTCTGCAAACTTTGAACTTATTTTTGACATGCTACATAACATTATTTAATTGCATGTCTTATAAGTTACTGATGATTTATGTTAGTGTCTGTATTTTAGTGTTGGTTTGTGGCTTTAAAGGGTCAAATGACCAAAGCACTCACCCTGTTTATGAATATAATGCAACGGAATAGAATAGATACTGAAATAACTACAAGAGAATAGACAGAATGGGGAAATAATACAGTAATTCAGATTCAATTCTGCACAAAAATTATAAAGTAATGCATCTAGAAAATGAAAGTAAGGACTGGAGTCCATTTTTGGCAGGGGAAGAGTAATAGCAACAAAATGCAGAGATTAAATGAGTGGTCCAACAAAAAAAATACATTTTATCAAATATATGTTTAGCTGAAACAAGCAGTATCAAAACTGCATTGAATTACCAACCAAAAATACAATAAAAGGATGCTTCTGTGTGAAAGCTATTAAAATAAACTCAGATACTAATGTAACTGGTTAGATAGAAACATGTTGTTTCCAACCAAAGTGACTCAGTTTCATTATTTTTTTTTCTGTGAAATTATGCATTTAATCTTGCTTAACCAAATCAAGTTCAGTAAAATGAGGAGCCCCTAGCACAAGAGGTACTTTGGGTTTAAGTAACATTTTCAGGGAAGGCAAACAGCTATTGCATTTCTGTGCAACAGACTTCAGCCTCACAACCACAGTCTAAATATAAATAGCTCCAGAGTTTGATAATAAGAAGAAATTTCCCATTGCAGCTAGAAACACAGTCTGCATAGACCATTTTTAGATAGTTATAGTGGAGTCCATATTTTATGTTCAGCTAAATTACGTCTGCAATTGCAAGCCTCTACTCTGCTTCTTTTTAGAGAAGGGAAATCAAAGTTGCTCTCCCCCTGTCATCAGGAGGTTTGCCCTTCTCTCATGATTTAAGCAGCTGGTTATTAATATTACCAGGTCTCACAGCCATACTCAGAAAAATCTAGGCCTGTTTGGGTTGGACTCATTCTTGTTCTGAGAACTTTCAAGATGTATTCCTCTCTGAAAGGACATTGATCAAGCCACTTACTCTGGGGACTTCTTTCATTTTGGTGTATCTCTCCATCTCTTTCTTCATGGATGCTGACCAGAAGTGGTTATTTTGATGCATTCCAGCATTCTTTTCTGCCCATCTGCTTTGATTTTATTTAGCGTCTCCATCCTTCTTATTTTTTTTGGCCCTGTTATGTGATGTAAACCAGTTCATTGCTTTTACTTACTTTACTAATAGTCCTTATACATGCATGGGCTCTGAGAACATTTCCCCTTCTCCCATGTTTAATTCCTGTAGCCCCCTGCCTTCTTTTCTCTTTATGGTTATTTATTTTCTCTTTATATTTAATGCCATGTTTTCAGGAACATGGATTTTTTTTATTCTTCTTCCTTCCCTTTCCATTTGTTTTATAAACAATTGTGTTGTTGCTTTGATGGCAGCACTTAGTTACCTCCTTCTTTTCTTTAATATTATTCTCATGGCCATTTGGGGCATGGCAAAAATTTTGACAGAGTTTGTCCTCCTGCAGTCCAGAAGCCTTAACACTGATTGACTAAACTCTAGTGATAAGATGGTCGCAAAGGATTTCTGATTTTTTTTTATTTGTCATTAATGTCTGCTCATGTTTGTATTTTATACTCCCATTTCTTACTTAAGCAATAACTGATGACGTGGTGTGGTATATTGAAGATTTACCCATGGTTGGCATGGGTTAATCATGAGGGCAAAGCCCGAGTGATTAAATAAAGACAACAGTGGGTAAATTTCAATATACCACAACCACAGAGTTGGTTGTTGCTATTATACAATGACATTATTTAACAAAAAAAATACTTACTTTTCTTAAATAATGTCTTTGTATAATGGCGCTGTACTGTCCTTCCCTGGCTGGTGGTATCCTGCTGCCTTGTTCTGATGTACTGCGCATGCGTATGGGACCTGGGTTCCCACCCATACCCAGTAGAATGCTTTGAAAGGGAAGCAACGGAGAAAAGAAAGTCTCCTTTGATTCGTTTTTGTTTTCTTTTCTTTTTTTTTTTTTTTTTTATTAAAAAAAAAGTTTTGGCTGCTTTAGGGGTATGAGAGAGAGAGACAATGGAAGAAATGCAAAGAAAATCAGGTACATGTCTTTAGTTTTGAATAACATACTGGATTTTCTTTGTATTTCTTCCATGCTACCTCTCTGGTATGTCCGGAGTCCAGACTATAGATTTTTTTACTTTTTGTTAAAAAAATAAATAAATAAATAAAAGTTATGGAATATACTAACGGAAAGAAATCTGGGTGACTGGACCTTTTTCCGTTCATATATTCCGGGATTTACAACTAGCATGCTGGTTGGGCTGGCCATTCAGCGTGCTCATTTGCAAATATTAATGGGCAGTCATTATATAATTTTCTTTTGAAAACATTACCACCTGGTCTGGTCTTCCTTAAACTGTTTCTCATCCCAGCTGTCTTTGGCTTGCCCCTTGCAGGGCACAAAACATGGCCATGGTTTTGGTATGTCTGTATACAACAAGTTCTTGTTAAAATATGTCAATTAAAATCTATAATTCCTTCCCATCCTAAGGATATCATCAATCATTTTCCCATATGTATGCATTCTCAGTGTGGAGCAAAATTCCAGCTGCTGACTACTGTGAACTGTCTTAGTTTGAATAATGACATCAGACACATTCACACACACACACACACACACACACACACACACACACACACACACACACACACACACACACACACACACACTCACTCACTCACAAAATCAGACATACACAGACACTCTTGTAGGTACACTGACACACAGACAGGAACACACTCATTACACACACACATTTACATGTGCACATGTATTTTCACTTGATTTAATTGATCTGCTTTCTGCTGTTTTCTAGTTTACCAGTTTTTTGTAACTGGACTATATCAAATGAAAAATAATTAAATAAGCATGTGATTTTTTATTTATTAGTGTGCTGAGCAATTTTTTGTCTGTACTACACTTTTTCTGTCCTTTTCTGTTGTAATTGGATGGCAAGTCACAGTTCCTTGAAATGAGACAGTATGACAAATTGGCTTTTGTTTATTAACATACAGATATACCAATTGGAGAATATCTCGGATGCATTTTAGTTGTGGATTTGTTTGTGCAAAATTTGCCATGAAAATATCAGCTTAATGTGTAGCTCTTCTTCTGTGACTTAGCTATATGCTATGCATTTTCCCTACAGTTGTTTACCACTTCTTATGCTTTTTTGCTTTTCCTCAGTTGTTTACTGATGGGGATCAACATCATAATGTTCTCAAGGAAATTATATGGCTGTGACTGAAAAACAAAGGATACATCAGCCCACATGCTTTATATCCTAATATATCAAGAGTGCAGAATCGTATAAAGCAGGCTTGTGCAAACAAGATTTATCTTCATAAGAAAGCATGTCATGCCAAAGGGCAAGCTTCACCTGACAACCAGTTATCTGATTCTGTCTAGTGTCTGTATGTACATTTGTTATAAGGGATAGTGATGGGATAAACAAATATCCAAGTGGTAAAAGTGAAAAAAAGGCATAAACTGCAGTTTACTTCCTAAAATATCTCAGCATGCATTCCTCTTACAAATATTCTGTAATATAAGAACTCTGTAGTTATAGCTGCATAACACTTTTTTTTTTAACATTGACTTTTTTTATTTCAGAGAGAATATGTATTCAGAATAAAAATGACTTTTGGCATCTAAGCTATCTTTTTCCATCAAAACAATACTTGTGACAAGCAGCAAGAAACCTGCTCCTCCATTTCCTGTGGTTGCACTAAGTGCCGCATTGCGCAAAGACGAAAATTAAAAAATAAATTTGAACTTAAAGAGGACAGAGACAATACATTTTAACAAATAATAAAGAGGATGAAACAGAACATGTGAATTGTGCACTGCTTGCATGTACTTTTATACTTCACAGACCTACCTGTACACCTCTGTAAGTGTAACCTGACACCTCCCCCATGTCATCATTTACTGCTGCCATGCATTCAACACAGACTGTGGAATTGCCTATGCAAAGTGAACATCCCTACATGGTTACAAGTTTTTGGGATTCAGCAGTTCTAATGAGTTTTGACCTCATTTGCATCTTCAATGTGCTGACAGCTGTGAATATACAAGGTTAGCAACTGTGTAGGTAGGGAAACTGAAGGGGAGCCCAATGTTGTACAGTCAAGGAAGGGTATTACTGCAGTATGTATCTGCACAGAGGAAGGCAGGTTTTGAAATCTTTGTTTCATGGGGTTTACATGTTAAGTTGTGTACATTAGTTGTGAGTACACTGTTCATTTGGGGGTAGCGGTGGGGGTGCAAAGCTACATTTATGTCATGGCACTTAAAAATGAATTGTTGCTATTGTTAATCTAATTTTCTAGCATCCAACATGTCTGATAATGTCATGATGTGTGTGGGGTTACATGTTAAGGTCTGATCTTTACAAGTCTATGGACATTTACTTGCTCTTGTTTCCATGTAGACTCCTTTCCTTGGCTGTATTCAGGAGGCTTTCGAATACATGGCCAACACGAGCACTGCATCTATACAGTTGCTTTACAGCTTGTTGAATCACTCCAATATGTTGATTTGCTTCATTAGTATACAGTTCAGCTACTTATGCTTTAATTCGCATGCCACAGAAGTTTTCATGTTTGCGAGTGAGTGTGCACCACTATGCATTGTTTACTGAATCTAAAACTCTTTGCACCCTTGTACACGTCACACCGCAACATGCACATGGTCAAAATGATCATGTAGGCTTTATTGAATCTGCCCAACAGCTTAACCACATCATAGAACATTCAGCAACCTTCATCCCTCACTGGTTGGCACAGCCAAGCCCATTCTGGCTAAAGATTAGAGTCTAGATGTGTAGCCCAAGCTGTCTTGGACTTCTTTAACAATGACCCTTAGAGCTGTCTCCCACCCTAACATCATTGTCTTGGCCAAAACATAATAATGAACCCAAACTGACCATAATGAAGAGATGACTGAAATACAACTGAGAGGAAAAAAGAGGGAGGCACCAGGTGGTCACTGCTGGATAAGTTACCTTGAACTAAGAGGAGGGTGGGTTAGATCCTGTGAGCTGTTAATGAAAATGTCAAAATGGAGTGAGCAACTCTCCCTTAAATAGGATTGAGGAGCTTCAAGCTCTGCTCCTGTTCATCTTCAAGGACTAACAGGCTTACAGATATGCCCCTCTTGTCCTCTAAGCTGAGACAATGATGCGACCAAATGTGCCATTTTGACCATTTACTGAATAACATTAGACAACACTACAGATGCTGTAACATAGGACAGTCAGCAACCTTTATCCTTTACTGGTTGGCATAGCCAAGCACATTCTGGCTAAAGATTAAGGTTCAGGTGGGTAACCCAAGCTGCCTTGGACGTGTTTAAAAGTGACACTTAGAAGTTGTCTCCTAGCCCAGTACAATTGCCTTGGCCAAGGCTTAATACTGAACCCAAACTGATAATAGTGAAGAGGCCACTGAAACACAACTGGGGGAAAACCATGTGGGGGGTACTACAAGGAGGCTACTGATCTAGTATGGTTTCTCAAGGAATTTAATGTACCTACTGCTTTTAGCTGACCCAGACATATGCCATCTGCTGAGTAACAGGCTCCGCTGAAAATAGCTGCCCATCTCAATGGCTTCTGCCACAGATCTGAAAAAATTCAGTTCAGTAGAAAAGTAATTGTCAAAGGAACACTCTGTTAAGTTGGCTCAAAAAGGTATACTAGTTGTGAAGGTCATCATAGACTTGACATGCTAGGTGCATCCCATAGTGCTTGGGTTAATTACCTTTTTAGTAGGTTTGAAATGGGCTACAAAAAAGTTCCATCCAGAGTGATGGCCCTGCAAGCTAGTAGTTGTCTCCAGTGTGTGCCTTATGAGCAACAAGATAATTCAGAATTATGAGTCTGTGTTGATCCAATTTGTTCTCTGGGAGCTTGAATGGCTTCCACTGTACATCCACTGCCACACCAAAGAATGTCAGTCCCTGTCTCAGGCCTTCTGATCAGTTGGGGTATCCCCAAGATAGTTCAAATGCCCTTGAAAACTGACATCCCTTAAGTGGCCCCTTCCTTGCCTTCCTCCACTATCAAAAATCATTAGATAATAAAACTCTGATTGCTGAAGTGCACTTTGTTGCCACACTAATGTAAGGCTGGATTGAGGTAGCACAAGCCACAGAGCACCCCATGGGCACTGCTGCATCATAAAAGCGATGACCATCAAATTGAAATTCCAACAGGACCCTGTCTTCCAGCCTGATGGGAAGTAAACAAAAAGCTGGCTGGATGTCTAATTTACAGTGCCAGGGGTCTGAGTACCCTCCAGGGAGGAATAATCAACTTTAGCTTGATCCTTGTCAATGAAGGGATTGATTGATGCATTCTCAGGGTGGAAAAGATGGTAAATCAACCTATAAATCAACCTATAATTTCTTTCTATCTTTGCTGAGACCAGGCTTATAGGGGTAGTTTTGAAGCTAGACCAGGGGAGTGCACAAAAGGACCAATTACCCTACACATTACATTTCCTTCTCAATTAATCTGGAGGCTATGTGCTCATGTCCTTTAATGTATGAATGATTCTTGGGTGGTTTAGATTCTAACAGAACTGAAGAACCAGTTCTGAACCCTTATGCAAAACCTTCAATAAAAAGGCAGCCACATCCCTGTTGGGGTAATCTGCCAGCAATTCAGACAAATTATCTACATCGCTTAGGAAGTGGGAGTGATGAAATCAAGCCTGGCTCCTTGCTGGATGAAATATGTGGCCTCAGAAAAGGAGCTTATCCTTCATCTGGCTATTGTGGGGCAAAGCTGTGTTATTCTCATGTTAAAAAGACCCAGTGCTGGAAGTGGGGTGGCCTGACTTAGCATAGCATCAAATCAATGGATGATTCTTGCCACAGGAAGAGCATAAGTGGGAAAATTTTTCAAGCTAGCCAAAAGCAGTTGAAAGCCCAGCATGACTTTCCTTCCCCCTGACCTCTAATGAAGGCTTCCTTCTCCTTGGTATTAGGCTTATCAAACATAGCGGTCATCCAGATGTCTGGGTAACTGTGTTCCCATCTGACCAATTTGTCCGAGGGCTTTAATCTCCTAAATCTCTGATCATACGATGGCCAGGCTGATACCCCCCCCTTTACATGGTGAGCCTCCCTAATGGCTGAAAATAGATGAGTAAGAGCACAGCTTGGCTGGGATCTTTTTCTACAATAATGGCCATACATACAACAAATCCTAATGACTTGGTGTTCCAATTCCTGGCTATGGGCTTAGCAGTGGCTTTTTTCCTGATGCCTGCTAGTACTACCATTAAGAGTTTTGAACTAGGATTGTTTATGATATCCCTAATATGTCCACAAATTCCAATCTACAGATTTTCTCCTTGATATTAGCCAGAACATGAGTGGTAATATGGGATCCTGAAGAATTGGTACTAAACAAGTTTATCAAAAAAATAGGGGGCAAACACTGTGTGGTGCAGAGGTCTGGGTCAGTTGAATTGCTTTCTTTTGCTGAAGGAGTTGATATCGGTAATGGAGAGTCTGGTACCTGGGAAACCCTCATGTGGTGATGAGAGGACAATGCAGGTGTGGCATCAAAATTCCTCTCTAGAGCAATGTCAAATATTCTAGCCCTACCCTTCTCAGGAAGGGAATTGAGAAACTCATCAAGGTATTCATCATCTGCCCTCTTTGTATTCCTCCACATATCATTAACTTCTGGTTCAGCTAAGCGCTCTACATTCAATGTTGGATTTCCTCCTGCAGATAGGGTGTCTGTTTTAACCCTTGTCCTTATCTTCTTGGAAGGGTTAAACTCTAGCAATGGCTCTGTCTAAATTTGGCAAATCTCTCTTTCTGATCACTGACCCCTGGTCTTGTGATTGTGCCGCCACTAAATCTAAAAACAATCCCTTGGCTTTTTGAGCTACCCAGTGGCTTCTGTCCATCAGTATCTGCAATGATGAAAGACCTGTAAAGTACAAGAAAAGTTAAAAAACACAAGCCATCCAACTTTACTCCACCAGACTTGTCCCAAGAACTGGCAGTGCCTATAATTAAAAAAAACAAACAAACAAAAAAAAATTAACACCCCCTTGCAAAAGACCAGTTTACTCAATATGCTTGAATAGGACCTACGTAAAAACCTTACTACATGACTAGAGTAACTTGAGCTTGACCAGTTACTACTACTTTATATCCCCTCTTGAAATAATAATTTTTTAATCCTATAAACCTATATAATAGATATTATATTAACTACTGGAAAGTATCGATACAAGTTACCAATAGCCTGTCTGATGAAACATAATAATCTCCACAAAAAATGTTTCCCAATTGAAAAATCTAAAATTCTAGTCACTTAACAAACTGCCACTGCAAATGGCATCTAAGTTTCATGGGAGTTCTGGATGTACTGCTGCTTGTGCATTCCAGGATGTAAAAAAAACCCTCAAGTTTCCAGGATGTTTCCTGTGTGTTGCACAATAGTTCACCTCAAGGATTCATTCAGACTGAAGAAGTATGGGAAAGAACAATCCCAATTCAAAACAAGCACCAAACCAGGGAACCTCAATTCTTTCATGACCACTGACTGCTAGCAGGCATGAGATTATCTCATCCTGTACAATTATATACAATAAAGCATAACAAAAAAATCCCCTAAGCTAACATTTTCTACAGCACTTGCAATATATGTTGCAGCCCCAGCCATATCTTGTCCACCTCAGACTGTCAACTCCAAATTATCTCTGGCCTGCATGCACCTTATCAACTTCAGAAACAGAGGTGCCCAAACACCTGGATGTCCTGTAGTTGACCAGGCAAAAACCCAAAGCAACAGAACATGGAAGCAGCCATATCAAGGAACTAAAGACACCATGGTTCCATGAGCACAAGCAGTCCCAAAGGCAAAAGATCCCAGTTGTCACCATTGATCTTACATCAAACAAACTGCCACAACCCATGACAAACCCAAAACTGCAAAGGTAGGAGAATACCTTTTTTTATATAAACCTGATCCTCACTCACCAGACAAAAGGGAGCAAGAATCTGGCACAACTACTGTCATGGCTATTCAAACAACCCCGGAGAGCTAATCCCTCTAAAAGAACAAGATAAGAAGGAGAATGAGAGAAGGAAAAAAAAAACCTCTTGATATGAGGACTGACCTTTAATTATTTGATTATACCATTCTTAGGTAGCATAGAGTACACACATTTTCTTTTTCTTTCTTTTTTTCTTTTTGATAAAAGAATAAACCAGTCTTTTGGAAAAAGCCTGCTGGCACTAGGACCTACCAAAACTACTGCTGACAGATGGCTCCATAATGTACATTATGCTGAAATGCTGATCCAGTGAGCTGTTGCCAAAGATGTCACAATAAAGTGAACAACCCTCCTTAAATATGGCGGATGAGCCACACTGCTGCACTCCTTTACATCTTCAAGGACAAACAGGCTTACAGGTAAGACATCCTTATATCTTCTGTACTCTTGGTTTATACAGTTAATTTCTGCATATACTTTAAATAATGTTGCAACAACTCATCTTCCACTCTGTTTAGCAGTATATATTTATTACATTAAGGTTGTCAGTTTTTTCATTATGTGAATAGATCAGTTTGTTTTTTGGTAATCAGAACACTGAGCTGGAAGAAAACTAAATAAACATAAATGTCTGTGTTGATGACTGCATTTTCTTAACATGTTAAAAATGTCACCAAACTTAAATACAGCTGATTTTTTTTTCAGAAATCCACTGTCATATGCAAAAGGTGAGTAAGGAAAGAAAATGCATATGTGAAGATGAATTGCCTAAGCTGTATTGTCTTATACTGTGGTATACAAAATAATGAAATTTTCCTTGGAGTATGATAACCACAAATTATACTCCAGGTAAAAGGATAAAATGTCCAATGTACAGTGTCTTGCAAAAATTGTACTGGAGTAATGTGTATTCCAATAAAATCTGAATATTAAATTTACTCTTAAGAATTTTTTTTTATATTTTTGAAAGTCCTATCCTTCTAAAGCATGTCCAGAAACATGAGCATTAAAAATCTTGCTTATTCTTCCCATTAATACAACACTGAAGAACACTTGAAAGGAAAAATGGTAGTCTATAACTATAGGTGTTATCCAGTGTGTGTGTGTGTGTGTGTGTGTGTGTGTGTGTGTGTGTGTGTGTGTGTGTGTGTGTGTGTGACCTAGAACACAAACAGGACTTTATCTCTTGTGTTACAGATTTATGCATTTTGCCAAGTAAAGCAACTGCACAATGTTGCGAAATACAAAGTAAAGCCTACAAAAGGACTGAAATAAGATAAATAGTTTTCAAACAATTCATTTTGTTGTGGACTAAAAGGCAGTACATATCTTCCCTTGCAGATTATGTGATTTATTTTTTCTCAATGTTAAAACATACTGCCACTGATGGGATGGCATTAACAACACTGTACTTGGTGACAAGAAAAGATGTTGGTGGTAGATAGTGCCTTGGGAAATAACACTCTGCTACTCTTGTCATTAGGTTGAAGTTGGATGTCATTGCCAAAAAAAGTCAGCAGTATTACTAGAGTATTGAAAGGGTGCATGCAGTTTTGTGCATCTAGACATTATGTTGAGGTACTATCATAACTTACATTACAAGTATGCAGAACACTTCAACAAGTATTTAGTGTAATTATCTGTTATGTGTCACCTCACAGTCATCAAGATAAAAGCCATAACCAGAGATGAGAGCTGCCAGGTGAGAGGTCACGAGCAATGACAAGTGGATAGCAGCTCTTGAGAAAAATGATGAAGAAACCTAAATTTTAACCAGAAAGTTTATTAAAATGATAAAATAAAACCTTACAACAATTAAAGATTATTCTAAAGAAAAGACTATTGAAATATGCATTGATCTTAATGCTGATGAGTGCAATGCTTGGGACAGCACAGGAGCAACTTGGAAACATCTGTCTGAAAATCTTGCAAATATCACTCATATAGCTATTGAGAGGCTTCTGTACTGCTAAATAAATTCCTATTCCCTGATGTCATGTGTCTGAGTCACAGGACACTGTGTTAAATGATGATGACATTTCCTTTGGAAAACAGTATTGGTTCTGTGATGTTAGGAGGTACTGCGAGCCATGCCAGGGAGAAGTAGGGCAGTGGATATATGACGAGCACATCTAGCTGGAATTTTGTAAATAATTATATGTCATTACTATATCAAACTGATCTGTACAGATGCTTATGCTGAAAATGTATTTGTCAGCTTTGTTTGTGTTAATTGTGTCAAAATGTATCAACAGTGCACCCTGCTGAAATGAAGGGGAGGCCTTGTAGACACTGTCATAAAAGCTGTAAATGTGTATTGTAGCAGCCTACTAAAGTCCTGTCTCAAACTTCAACAGGAGATATTGTAGGATCCTAGAGTCAGGTGACCAGATGACGTCATTTTGCAAGTCATCTTGGATATTATATTTTACAGGGACTAATCTCAGAATAGAACATTCTGTTTGGAAGTCTGACTAGAAAGACTGCTCATGTATTTCATCTTGCCTTGACCAAGTAAGTTACTAGGGGAACAGTAACATTATTTTAAATCCAGTCAGGAATATAGTGAAGCTTAGTTTAAATATTGTTTTTCTTTATTTGTCTGAGTCTGTCCATCAATGTTGTTTTAAATATTTTCTTTGATGAACTCTGTGGTTTACTGTGAATATATATTCAGTATTTTCATATTCTTTTATTATTTATTATTGAATATCTTTAAAACTTTTATTGTGGCTGGTCATTAGTATATAACATTTGAGAGTACTTATATTTATTTGGTGACACAGTGTGGGCCACTCCAGAAGGCCTAGCCATCTAGGTGAACTATTACCATTTGCATTAGTATTAATATTACACACTATAATTGGACACCCTTTGTTAAGGGCCTTAGAGTAGCAGATTGTGAAGTGTCTGGTGGCAGTGATAACTACCTTATACTCTAGGTAGAAGGGGGTACAGCAGGTAAACTTGTGCCAGCCTTTCCCAGGTGTGTGTGAAAATTAAATTTCCCAGTGTATGTGTGTCAGCTACTTGGGACAGGGACACAAAGCACTAGGTTTACAGAGACCATGCTGGAGAATTTGGCTTGAACACTTAGCTGAGGATCTAACCCTACAACTGTACCAGTGGGGAGTCTTACTGGGGAGCTGGAGGGAGACAGATATAGAGACATCCAAAGCATGACCTGAGTGTGTTCTCTGTGTGCTCTTAAGGAAAATTGTACTTGATGCAGAGTGGTCTGCATCTGGAAATACTGAGCATATCCATTTGTATTCCAAGTACATGTCCCTCTCCAGTGTCAGTAGTGAGGATTCAGGTTTCTTGATTACTTGCTCAGAGTCGGGATGACACATATTGTTGCCCATCACATATTGGTAGCAGTGGTGGGCATCACAAGTTCAATTCCTTCTTTTGTTTTTGGGAGATTTTTCTCTTCTTCATGTGTGCATAAGAGTGGAGTTCATATATATGCATTTAAGGGGTGTGGAGACTTACCCTATGCACTGGGGAGTGCAGTTGGGCATGTGCTTTGCCCCCTGCAAAAAAATGGTTCTGAATTTTCATTCATTTGTGTTTAAATAATTTATTTTTGGTATTGTACTTCCTTGGATTTTAGTCTCTATATTGCTGGTACTAGTGCTGAGTGCATCTCTGAGCAGTTCTTAATTGTCACATGGTAGATTATGCTGAATAAAAATAAAGCTGAACCTGAGGACGGCCCATTATTATTGCTCATTCTTTTTAACAAATAGACAAATTACAATATGTCCAGCTTTTGTTTTACAACTCTTTTTTATCAGGCTGTCAGATTATATGATTCAGTTATCAATTGGTACACTCCAGGAGTCATTGTTACTAAAGCATGTACCTGTGTTTCTTTTTTTCTAAACAACTTTATTGGTATTAATGCTGAATAAGCAAAAATTATCTTGGAAAATAAACCATTTTTGAATTAAGTAAAAGATTATAAACAGAACCAAACATATCTCAACTATGTACAAAAATGTTCACTACATATATAATATGAAGATACAGTAATATTAATATACATCCATTATTTACAATAGTATCAAATTATTTTTCTAATAAATCATAAATCTTATTCCACAAGTAGTAGTATTCCTGGAGGATCTTGACTCAATAGTCAACTTTTCCAAATAACAGACTTCAAGAAGTAAATTTTTAAATTCTTGTACTGAAAGAGAGGAATTAGATTTCCAGTTCCTTGTAATTGTTTTCCTGGCAACAGATAGAATGGACCAAATCAAAGAGTATTTAGATTCTGTTATACAAACTAGAACTGGTGTGTTAAATAAAATGAGTGATTTAGAGAGTTTGAAATTGTCCGTAAAAATTGCTTGTAAAAAAGTATTAATATCATCTCAAAATGTTTTCAAATCTATACAATCATAGAACATGTGAGACCAGTCTGCATTCATTTCCTTATTACATCTCCAACATATGGCATTTTTCTTACTAAATTTACTTATAGTAAATGGAGTAATGAATGATCTATAGAAATACCTCCATGTAAATAATCTCACTTTAGGAGATGATGTAGTTACACTTGCTGACTTTAATATATTCAAATTATCTTTATCCATAGGAAGATGGTTATTAATTAAAGAGAAATAATTCCAGTGAGTATCAGAAAATACATCCAAATCAGACTTAATTGCCTTATGTATATATATATATATATATATATATATATATATATATATATGTAATAATTTATTTTTAACAGGAGACATGTGTTACATTGGTAACATCAATAGGTTCATAGGTTCATAGGTTCATACTAGGCTATCTTCCCTAGGGCATTTATAAGCCTAGCCAGAGTGTGTATGGCTTTCGCCACCCATTTTAAATTAATTTTGCTATGCCCTTTTTCAAGGTTAGTATACTGTGCCTCTGTCTAACAGTGACACAGAAGTGATACCCGGGGTAAACCTACGATCTCCCATCCACTCATCAAGATTCCTCTTGAAGAGAGTCAATGAGGGACTCTGCCTAACCTGGACTGTGATTTTATTCCAGAGTGAAGGGAGCCTCTGGGTTATGAATCTGTCCCTTCAGCATTTATTTCAGTGCTGAGGTTCATGCCCCTCAAGCGCGTAGCTCGATGGGATTTGGATTTTCTGAGGTGCAGCATGTCCATTAATTCCGGGTTGGACATGGCTTTATACATCAGGCACAGATCGCCTCTGAGCAGGCTGTATGCCACTGAGTAGAGCTGGAGTTTCTTTAACCGGGCAGCATACGGCATCTGTTTGAGCCCCTTGATTCTCTTGATGAGGTACTTTTGGGGTCTTTCCAGTTGCTGCAGGTGTCTGGTAAGGTACATCCCAAAAGGGGCATTGTACTCAATTATGGGCCTGATGAGGGATGAGTAAAGAGGCACGATGACCTTCCCTGATCTAGATGTGAATCCCTTCATGATTAGGTGGGCTATATAAAATGTTTTTCTAACCACTTTGGCCACGTGGTTGTCAAATGAGAGATTGCTATCAACTTGGTCCCCAGGTCCCTAATTACTTCTTCTGTACTTAATGGATTACCACCTATGTGATAATTTGTGGGCACTTTGTTTTGCCAAAGGGGATGACTATACACTTTTTGGCATTTAGCTTGAGGCCATGGCTCTGGCACCAGTTGTCTGTTTCTTATGAGGCCCTTTTGGAGGATGCTTGTGTCAGCTGGAGAGTCTATTATGGCACCCAGTTTGCAGTCATCTGCGAACTTGGTCAGCCACAGTCCTTCCATGTTGGCCTGTACCTCCGAGAAATATATACCGAACAAGAGAGGTCCCAGGACTGAGCCTTGTGGGACGCCACTTGTAACTGGTTTGGAGTATGACATGGCTTCAGCTATTCTAACCATGTGGGTTCTGTCCTTGAGCCAGTTTGCAAGCCATCTAGTGACATAGGGGTTTATATTTAAGCTGGTGAGCTTATCTATAATGCCCGAGTGGGGTATTGTATCAAAGGCTTTTGCGAGGTCCAGGTAGGCTGTGTGGATCACCTTCCCCTTGTCAATGGCCTTGGTGACTGTTTCAAAGAAATTGACCAGGTTTAAGAGGCAGGCTCTGCCCTTAACAAAGCCGAACTGGGTAGGATCCAGTGTCGGTAGGTCCCCAATATCCTTATTTATAAGGTCCATGATGATCCTTTCCATAGCTTTGCAAACCAAGCTAGTGAGACTTATGGGGCGATAGTTTCCAGGATCCATTGAGGCACCACCTTTGTGGAGAGGGACCACTGTTGCTGTACGCCACTCTTTGGGTACATATCCTGTAGTAAGGCTGAGAATGAACAGTAGTTTTAGGTTTGGGTTTAGCTCTTCTTGGAGTTCATGTAGGACGCAGCCTGGGACACCGTCTGGTCCCATTGATACTGTGTTTCTTGCTTTGGAGAGGGCAGCTCTTACCTGAGCATCTGAGATGTCAGGGGAGCAGCACTATGCTGGGATAGATATTAGCCTTTTTGGTGGGGTGGGGGGGAGAGAAGTTTGCGCTGAACTTGTCAGCTAGGATGTTAGCAATGTCTGTGGGTTCGGTGTATTTTTTGTCATTTTGGACTAATTCTGAGCATATCTGGGAATTCCCACCCAGGTACCTTACATAACTAAAGAAAGCCTTGTGATTATCCTTAGTGTCCTGTGCAATTTTTCTCTTGAAGCTGGCCTTAGACGATTTTATGAGTGCCTGTAGTTTTTTGCTAATACTGATCAGAGATGCCTTCCCTTTTTGGGATTTTGCTCTATCATGTAGTAGCTTCCTCCTTCTATTGTATAGTTTGTTTATGGCTGGGGTCCACCAGACAGGACGTCTGCCTTTGGAGGATTGGGTCTTGGTTTTATTTGGGATCGCATGATCCATGCATTCCTGAAGGTGCTCATAGAATGCGTTTATAAGGGATTTTGCGGTCTGGGCCGTATTATCCACAGGCCCGGGGGCATTGAAGGATTCGACCTCAGTTTTGAGGAGTGTGACATTTGTTTTAGAGAAGTTTTTCACTATGGTTTTCTGGGCATGGGGTGGGGTCGGGATGTGAATATCCAGTGAGATTAGTTTATGGTCTGATCTTACCAGTGAGGGATACACTTCTGGTCTGGAGCATAGAGTCCCCATGTTGGTGATGATCAGGTCCAGTATGTTTTCCCCTCTTGTGGGAGTGGTAACAAGTTGTTCCATAGCATTTGAGTTTATAAATTCTAGGAACCTTTGGGCTAGGGTGTTGGAGCTAGAGTAATGCTCCCAGTCTATGGTTGGGTAGTTGAAGTCACCCAATATAATGGTGTTTGGAGAGACCTTCATATTTTCCAGTGTTCTCAGGAAGGCAGAGTGGGGTTCCTGGGTTTGGGAGGGTGGTCTGTAGCAGGCTATAAACTGGAAGGCAGTTTTACCCACTGTTAGTTGCACATGGATAGTCTCTGATGCTTCGTGCTGTGCCACCAACCTGGAGGTGTGGGTATCTTTGACAAATATTGATACTCCCCCTCATTTTGTGGTTTGGTCCAAGTTTTGGGGCCAAAAAGCATGGTATGAGGTATAACCTGGTAGTGCTGGGGTGCTCTCCAGAGCCTTGAACCAGGTTTCTGTTACTGCACAGATATCGATGTTCTCCATGCTAAGGAGAGTTTCGAGTGCATGCATCTTGAGGTTTAGACTTCTGGCGTTGAGTAGCATTACTCTTAGTTTTTTATCCCTTGTGATACCTATGGAGGTGGGTTTGTCTTTTGAGCCTTGCCTAAAAAAGGCACTATGGGGGTAGCAAGAGCCTTTGCAAATATCAAAGCCTAGGGTGACAGGTGCAAGCCGTCCCTCGCGAAGCATCGTGGCTTGTCGAGCATGTCATCCCAGGCTGACAGGCATTGGATCCCCTTTCAATGACACCAATACTTAAGCCAATTGTTGAAATTGATAATCTTGTCTTCATACTGTGGCATCATTCTTGGTGAGGGTAAGATGCTACTCAAGGTCAGGGTCATACCAGCCTGGGCTACATGCTCAGAGAGCTCCTCTATGTCTCTTTTCATGTAGTGCAGGGAGGTACGTCTCAGGTCATTCACACCAGCATGGACAATGACTGAGTCATATTTGTACTTGCCTTGGAGTGACCTGAGTGCTTGTGTTATGTGGCAGATCCTAGCGCCCGACAGGCAGCTCACCGTGACCTTCTCCTTGTTCAGCCTGGTGAGTGGGACGTCAGTGTGCCTGATGATAGAGTCACCTATTACAAGTGTATCAGGTGTGTTGTTTAGCCTTAAGGGCTGTGACTGTTCAGCACACTGGCTTTGTAAGCTATGTGTTGCACGTGTTTTGTTTTGGGGTAGTGGTTGCTTGGGTGTCTGCTTTGGAGGTCTCTGCTGCTTAGGCAGATTTTTATTTAGAGCCTCCAAGTATGTTTTTGTGTGTTTATGTGTTTGGTTTGCTGTTGTGGTAGTTTTATGTGATACTGGAATTTTAGTGAGTGTGGTTTCCTTCTGCTCCTGACTGGTTAAGCCAGTACTGAGTTGAGAGAACTTAGCCTCCAGTTTGGCTATATGGTTGCATCTCTCGCATGTGTTGGAATTTGTTGGGAGGAGGAGAGGGTTGTCTGTGTACATGAGGCAGTTGTAACATTGCCTCAAGATTCCCAGATTCACCAGATGGACTGGAGAGGAGATTGACAACTGACCTTTGAACATGCTAGAATAGTATTGGGAATTTCTTTATAATTGAAAAAAAATGGCCAATGGGGAGCAAGGTACTCCAGGGAGAGTTTGTGAGGGTGTAGTGCTTTTAATTTTTTAGTGCTGACTTATATAATCTCTTAAGTGAGCAAGTGCCAGGTAACTTAAATGCAAAAATGACAAACAGTAACTTTATTTCAAGTGAAACAAGGAAATAAGTACAGTAAGCAATGCAGATATCACTAGGGATCCTCAGAAGCGCTGAAAAGCCGCATTTTAGGTGGAATTAGCTTTTCAGGGAAATAACAAGCATACAAACAAAACTAGATTCAACAGGCCTGGATCTAGTCTATGCTACAGCAAACAAGGTGTACCAATTACAGTAAGAAATAGTTCAAATATGCAGGCACTATAAGCCTTTAACCAGAAATTCCCAGCTCAGAAGGACAGAGTCCAGCCTCTTCTCCCACAAGAGTGCAGACCATGAACCTTCTTAATGTAAAATAAATGGCCTGAAGCCCAGGTGCTTAAACCAGAACTAATACACTTTTAGAATAACAGACACTGAGCCCTCAATCAGCAGTTCCCAACTTAGAAGGATGTAAGCTACTTGTCCTGCCACCACAGTGCAGCCAACAAACCTTCCTAATGTAAAACAACTGGTATAAAGCCCAAGTGCTTAAACTAAAAGGTTTAGAATAAGTTACACCAAGCAGTAATAAATACAATTGAGTACTTTTAAGATGACGCAAAAGCAAAATAAAGTAGGAAAAAACACAAATACAGTAAAAGCAGATACATTTTTTTTTCTTTTTTTAGTGGAAATAAAGAAAGGAAAGAGAGAAAGGAGTAGCCAAAACTAAACTGATTGGCCTTCTCAAATGTTCTCCCTGTACTGGGTAGAATGAGGTAATGACACTAGACTGGGAGGAGGGTCCCAGATCAAATTTACACTAGGGGCGGGAAACTGCAAAGCCACCAACTATAAAAACACTATACCAGCAGAGAGGGTGGGTGGGAAACAAACTGCAGAAATGTTTCACAGCTGAAAAGCAGCAGTGAGCCTTTAAATGAAAGTTTTAAACAGCTAAAGGAGCCTCTAGAAAAAAGAGTTTACTGTAACCAGTTATCAGAAACAAACAACCCAACAGATGCTTAATAAAAGTGGACAATTTCCAGTTAATACCTCACACACAGTGAAACTAGCTAGAAAAATACACAGTACACAAAGTGCTATAAATAAAGAAATAAAGAACAAAATAAACAAAAACAGGATACTTAATGTTATATATTATAGCTCTGAGTTTCCTCAGTGTCCTTCCTTCGATCAGTTCACTGTGAAATGGCAGAGCATTCACAACTGAACTTCTTAGGTAACAGAAAGTTGAAACCTGAGACAGCTTTTAAGAAAGAAATCTCAAAAGAACCAATGAGGTGCTTAGTCTAAGCTGTAGTCCAGGTGACCTCAGTCAGCCAATGACCTCAAACAATTCTCTCTCACAGAAATGCCTGATGGCTTTGGCCAAACCAATGTCTCTGAATATGTGCTCAGACACACAGCCTCCACAAACACTAGGCCCAAATACAAGCCTGAATATGGAAATGCTACAAATATCCCCACTACTTAGAACAAACTGCAGAAATGTTTCACAGCTGAAAAGCAGCAGTGAGCCTTTAAATGAAAGTTTTAAACAGCTAAAGGAGCCTCTAGAAAAAGAGAGTTTACTGTAACCAGTTATCAGAAACAAACAACCCAACAGATGCTTAATAAAAGTGGACAATTTCCAGTTAATACCTCACACACAGTGAAACTAGCTAGAAAAATACACAGTACACAAAGTGCTATAAATAAAGAAATAAAGAACAAAATAAACAAAAAACAGGATACTTAATGTTATATATTATAGCTCCAAATTTCCTCAGTGTCCTTCCTTCGATCAGTTCACTGTGAAATGGCAGAGCATTCACAACTGAACTTCTTAGGTAACAGAAAGTTGAAACCTGAGACAGCTTTTAAGAAAGAAATCTCAAAAGAACCAATGAGGTGCTTAGTCTAAGCTGTAGTCCAGGTGACCTCAGTCAGCCAATGACCTCAAACAATTCTCTCTCACAGATATGCCTAATGGCTTTGGCCAAACGAATGTCTCTGAATATGTGCTCAGACACACAGCCTCCACAAACACTAGGCCCAAATACAAGCCTGAATATGGAAATGCTACAAATATCCCCACTACTTAGAACAAACTGCAGAAATGTTTCACAGCTGAAAAGCAGCAGTGAGCCTTTAAATGAAAGTTTTAAACAGCTAAAGGAGCCTCTAGAAAAAAAGAGTTTACTGTAACCAGTTATCAGAAACAAACAACCCAACAGATGCTTAATAAAAGTGGACAATTTCCAGTTAATACCTCACACACAGTGAAACTAGCTAGAAAAATACACAGTACACAAAGTGCTATAAATAAAGAAATAAAGAACAAAATAAACAAAAAACAGGATACTTAATGTTATATATTATAGCTCCAAGTTTCCTCAGTGTCCTTCCTTCGATCAGTTCACTGTGAAATGGCAGAGCATTCACAACTGAACTTCTTAGGTAACAGAAAGTTGAAACCTGAGACAGCTTTTAAGAAAGAAATCTCAAAGAACCAATGAGGTGCTTAGTCTAAGCTGTAGTCCAGGTGACCTCAGTCAGCCAATGACCTCAAACAATTCTCTCTCACAGAAATGCCTGATGGCTTTGGCCAAACCAATGTCTCTGAATATGTGCTCAGACACACAGCCTCCACAAACACTAGGCCCAAATACAAGCCTGAATATGGAAATGCTACAAATATCCCCACTACTTAGAACAAACTGCAGAAATGTTTCACAGCTGAAAAGCAGCAGTGAGCCTTTAAATGAAAGTTTTAAACAGCTAAAGGAGCCTCTAGAAAAAGAGAGTTTACTGTAACCAGTTATCAGAAACAAACAACCCAACAGATGCTTAATAAAAGTGGACAATTTCCAGTTAATACCTCACACACAGTGAAACTAGCTAGAAAAATACACAGTACACAAAGTGCTATAAATAAAGAAATAAAGAACAAAATAAACAAAAAACAGGATACTTAATGTTATATATTATAGCTCCGAATTTCCTCAGTGTCCTTCCTTCGATCAGTTCACTGTGAAATGGCAGAGCATTCACAACTGAACTTCTTAGGTAACAGAAAGTTGAAACCTGAGACAGCTTTTAAGAAAGAAATCTCAAAAGAACCAATGAGGTGCTTAGTCTAAGCTGTAGTCCAGGTGACCTCAGTCAGCCAATGACCTCAAACAATTCTCTCTCACAGAAATGCCTGATGGCTTTGGCCAAACCAATGTCTCTGAATATGTGCTCAGACACACAGCCTCCACAAACACTAGGCCCAAATACAAGCCTGAATATGGAAATGCTACAAATATCCCCACTACTTAGAACAAACTGCAGAAATGTTTCACAGCTGAAAAGCAGCAGTGAGCCTTTAAATGAAAGTTTTAAACAGCTAAAGGAGCCTCTAGAAAAAGAGTTTACTGTAACCAGTTATCAGAAACAAACAACCCAACAGATGCTTAATAAAAGTGGACAATTTCCAGTTAATACCTCACACACAGTGAAACTAGCTAGAAAAATACACAGTACACAAAGTGCTATAAATAAAGAAATAAAGAACAAAATAAACAAAAACAGGATACTTAATGTTATATATTATAGCTCCGAGTTTCCTCAGTGTCCTTCCTTCGATCAGTTCACTGTGAAATGGCAGAGCATTCACAACTGAACTTCTTAGGTAACAGAAAGTTGAAACCTGAGACAGCTTTTAAGAAAGAAATCTCAAAAGAACCAATGAGGTGCTTAGTCTAAGCTGTAGTCCAGGTGACCTCAGTCAGCCAATGACCTCAAACAATTCTCTCTCACAGATATGCCTGATGGCTTTGGCCAAACCAATGTCTCTGAATATGTGCTCAGACACACAGCCTCCACAAACACTAGGCCCAAATACAAGCCTGAATATGGAAATGCTACAAATATCCCCACTACTTAGAACAAACTGCAGAAATGTTTCACAGCTGAAAAGCAGCAGTGAGCCTTTAAATGAAAGTTTTAAACAGCTAAAGGAGCCTCTAGAAAAAGAGTTTACTGTAACCAGTTATCAGAAACAAACAACCCAACAGATGCTTAATAAAAGTGGACAATTTCCAGTTAATACCTCACACACAGTGAAACTAGCTAGAAAAATACACAGTACACAAAGTGCTATAAATAAAGAAATAAAGAACAAAATAAACAAAAACAGGATACTTAATGTTATATATTATAGCTCCGAGTTTCCTCAGTGTCCTTCCTTCGATCAGTTCACTGTGAAATGGCAGAGCATTCACAACTGAACTTCTTAGGTAACAGAAAGTTGAAACCTGAGACAGCTTTTAAGAAAGAAATCTCAAAAGAACCAATGAGGTGCTTAGTCTAAGCTGTAGTCCAGGTGACCTCAGTCAGCCAATGACCTCAAACAATTCTCTCTCACAGAAATGCCTGATGGCTTTGGCCAAACCAATGTCTCTGAATATGTGCTCAGACACACAGCCTCCACAAACACTAGGCCCAAATACAAGCCTGAATATGGAAATGCTACAAATATCCCCACTACTTAGAACAAACTGCAGAAATGTTTCACAGCTGAAAAGCAGCAGTGAGCCTTTAAATGAAAGTTTTAAACAGCTAAAGGAGCCTCTAGAAAAAAAGAGTTTACTGTAACCAGTTATCAGAAACAAACAACCCAACAGATGCTTAATAAAAGTGGACAATTTCCAGTTAATACCTCACACACAGTGAAACTAGCTAGAAAAATACACAGTACACAAAGTGCTATAAATAAAGAAATAAAGAACAAAATAAACAAAAAACAGGATACTTAATGTTATATATTATAGCTCCGAGTTTCCTCAGTGTCCTTCCTTCGATCAGTTCACTGTGAAATGGCAGAGCATTCACAACTGAACTTCTTAGGTAACAGAAAGTTGAAACCTGAGACAGCTTTTAAGAAAGAAATCTCAAAAGAACCAATGAGGTGCTTAGTCTAAGCTGTAGTCCAGGTGACCTCAGTCAGCCAATGACCTCAAACAATTCTCTCTCACAGAAATGCCTGATGGCTTTGGCCAAACCAATGTCTCTGAATATGTGCTCAGACACACAGCCTCCACAAACACTAGGCCCAAATACAAGCCTGAATATGGAAATGCTACAAATATCCCCACTACTTAGAACAAACTGCAGAAATGTTTCACAGCTGAAAAGCAGCAGTGAGCCTTTAAATGAAAGTTTTAAACAGCTAAAGGAGCCTCTAGAAAAAGAGTTTACTGTAACCAGTTATCAGAAACAAACAACCCAACAGATGCTTAATAAAAGTGGACAATTTCCAGTTAATACCTCACACACAGTGAAACTAGCTAGAAAAATACACAGTACACAAAGTGCTATAAATAAAGAAATAAAGAACAAAATAAACAAAAACAGGATACTTAATGTTATATATTATAGCTCCGAGTTTCCTCAGTGTCCTTCCTTCGATCAGTTCACTGTGAAATGGCAGAGCATTCACAACTGAACTTCTTAGGTAACAGAAAGTTGAAACCTGAGACAGCTTTTAAGAAAGAAATCTCAAAAGAACCAATGAGGTGCTTAGTCTAAGCTGTAGTCCAGGTGACCTCAGTCAGCCAATGACCTCAAACAATTCTCTCTCACAGATATGCCTGATGGCTTTGGCCAAACCAATGTCTCTGAATATGTGCTCAGACACACAGCCTCCACAAACACTAGGCCCAAATACAAGCCTGAATATGGAAATGCTACAAATATCCCCACTACTTAGAACAAACTGCAGAAATGTTTCACAGCTGAAAAGCAGCAGTGAGCCTTTAAATGAAAGTTTTAAACAGCTAAAGGAGCCTCTAGAAAAAGAGTTTACTGTAACCAGTTATCAGAAACAAACAACCCAACAGATGCTTAATAAAAGTGGACAATTTCCAGTTAATACCTCACACACAGTGAAACTAGCTAGAAAAATACACAGTACACAAAGTGCTATAAATAAAGAAATAAAGAACAAAATAAACAAAAAACAGGATACTTAATGTTATATATTATAGCTCCGAGTTTCCTCAGTGTCCTTCCTTCGATCAGTTCACTGTGAAATGGCAGAGCATTCACAACTGAACTTCTTAGGTAACAGAAAGTTGAAACCTGAGACAGCTTTTAAGAAAGAAATCTCAAAAGAACCAATGAGGTGCTTAGTCTAAGCTGTAGTCCAGGTGACCTCAGTCAGCCAATGACCTCAAACAATTCTCTCTCACAGATATGCCTGATGGCTTTGGCCAAACCAATGTCTCTGAATATGTGCTCAGACACACAGCCTCCACAAACACTAGGCCCAAATACAAGCCTGAATATGGAAATGCTACAAATATCCCCACTACTTAGAACAAACTGCAGAAATGTTTCACAGCTGAAAAGCAGCAGTGAGCCTTTAAATGAAAGTTTTAAACAGCTAAAGGAGCCTCTAGAAAAAGAGTTTACTGTAACCAGTTATCAGAAACAAACAACCCAACAGATGCTTAATAAAAGTGGACAATTTCCAGTTAATACCTCACACACAGTGAAACTAGCTAGAAAAATACACAGTACACAAAGTGCTATAAATAAAGAAATAAAGAACAAAATAAAAAAAACAGGATACTTAATGTTATATATTATAGCTCGGAGTTTCCTCAGTGTCCTTCCTTCGATCAGTTCACTGTGAAATGGCAGAGCATTCACAACTGAACTTCTTAGGTAACAGAAAGTTGAAACCTGAGACAGCTTTTAAGAAAGAAATCTCAAAAGAACCAATGAGGTGCTTAGTCTAAGCTGTAGTCCAGGTGACCTCAGTCAGCCAATGACCTCAAACAATTCTCTCTCACAGAAATGCCTGATGGCTTTGGCCAAACCAATGTCTCTGAATATGTGCTCAGACACACAGCCTCCACAAACACTAGGCCCAAATACAAGCCTGAATATGGAAATGCTACAAATATCCCCACTACTTAGAACAAACTGCAGAAATGTTTCACAGCTGAAAAGCAGCAGTGAGCCTTTAAATGAAAGTTTTAAACAGCTAAAGGAGCCACTAGACCAAAAGAGTTTACTGTAACCAGTTATCAGAAACAAACAACCCAACAGATGCTTAATAAAAGTGGACAATTTCCAGTTAATACCTCACACACAGTGAAACTAGCTAGAAAAATACACAGTACACAAAGTGCTATAAATAAAGAAATAAAGAACAAAATAAACAAAAACAGGATACTTAATGTTATATATTATAGCTCGGAGTTTCCTCAGTGTCCTTCCTTCGATCAGTTCACTGTGAAATGGCAGAGCATTCACAACTGAACTTCTTAGGTAACAGAAAGTTGAAACCTGAGACAGCTTTTAAGAAAGAAATCTCAAAAGAACCAATGAGGTGCTTAGTCTAAGCTGTAGTCCAGGTGACCTCAGTCAGCCAATGACCTCAAACAATTCTCTCTCACAGAAATGCCTGATGGCTTTGGCCAAACCAATGTCTCTGAATATGTGCTCAGACACACAGCCTCCACAAACACTAGGCCCAAATACAAGCCTGAATATGGAAATGCTACAAATATCCCCACTACTTAGAACAAACTGCAGAAATGTTTCACAGCTGAAAAGCAGCAGTGAGCCTTTAAATGAAAGTTTTAAACAGCTAAAGGAGCCTCTAGAAATAAAGAGTTTACTGCAACCAGTTATCAGAAACAAACAACCCAACAGATGCTTAATAAAAGTGGACAATTTCCAGTTAATACCTCACACACAGTGAAACTAGCTAGAAAAATACACAGTACACAAAGTGCTATAAATAAAGAAATAAAGAACAAAATAAACAAAAAACAGGATACTTAATGTTATATATTATAGCTCCGAGTTTCCTCAGTGTCCTTCCTTCGATCAGTTCACTGTGAAATGGCAGAGCATTCACAACTGAACTTCTTAGGTAACAGAAAGTTGAAACCTGAGACAGCTTTTAAGAAAGAAATCTCAAAAGAACCAATGAGGTGCTTAGTCTAAGCTGTAGTCCAGGTGACCTCAGTCAGCCAATGACCTCAAACAATTCTCTCTCACAGAAATGCCTGATGGCTTTGGCCAAACCAATGTCTCTGAATATGTGCTCAGACACACAGCCTCCACAAACACTAGGCCCAAATACAAGCCTGAATATGGAAATGCTACAAATATCCCCACTACTTAGAACAAACTGCAGAAATGTTTCACAGCTGAAAAGCAGCAGTGAGCCTTTAAATGAAAGTTTTAAACAGCTAAAGGAGCCTCTAGAAAAAGAGTTTACTGTAACCAGTTATCAGAAACAAACAACCCAACAGATGCTTAATAAAAGTGGACAATTTCCAGTTAATACCTCACACACAGTGAAACTAGCTAGAAAAATACACAGTACACAAAGTGCTATAAATAAAGAAATAAAGAACAAAATAAACAAAAAAAACAGGATACTTAATGTTATATATTATAGCTCCGAGTTTCCTCAGTGTCCTTCCTTCGATCAGTTCACTGTGAAATGGCAGAGCATTCACAACTGAACTTCTTAGGTAACAGAAAGTTGAAACCTGAGACAGCTTTTAAGAAAGAAATCTCAAAAGAACCAATGAGGTGCTTAGTCTAAGCTGTAGTCCAGGTGACCTCAGTCAGCCAATGACCTCAAACAATTCTCTCACAGATATGCCTGATGGCTTTGGCCAAACCAATGTCTCTGAATATGTGCTCAGACACACAGCCTCCACAAACACTAGGCCCAAATACAAGCCTGAATATGGAAATGCTACAAATATCCCCACTACTTAGAACAAACTGCAGAAATGTTTCACAGCTGAAAAGCAGCAGTGAGCCTTTAAATGAAAGTTTTAAACAGCTAAAGGAGCCTCTAGAAAAAAAGAGTTTACTGTAACCAGTTATCAGAAACAAACAACCCAACAGATGCTTAATAAAAGTGGACAATTTCCAGTTAATACCTCCCACACAGTGAAACTAGCTAGAAAAATACACAGTACACAAAGTGTTATAAATAAAGAAATAAAGAACAAAATAAACAAAAAACAGGATACTTAATGTTATATATTATAGCTCCGAGTTTCCTCAGTGTCCTTCCTTCGATCAGTTCACTGTGAAATGGCAGAGCATTCACAACTGAACTTCTTAGGTAACAGAAAGTTGAAACCTGAGACAGCTTTTAAGAAAGAAATCTCAAAAGAACCAATGAGGTGCTTAGTCTAAGCTGTAGTCCAGGTGACCTCAGTCAGCCAATGACCTCAAACAATTCTCTCTCACAAAAATGCCTGATGGCTTTGGCCAATGTCTCTGAATATGTGCTCAGACACACAGCCTCCACAAACACTAGGCCCAAATACAAGCCTGAATATGGAAATGCTACAAATATCCCCACTACTTAGAACAAACTGCAGAAATGTTTCACAGCTGAAAAGCAGCAGTGAGCCTTTAAATGAAAGTTTTAAACAGCTAAAGGAGCCTCTAGAAAAAAGAGTTTACTGTAACCAGTTATCAGAAACAAACAACCCAACAGATGCTTAATAAAAGTGGACAATTTCCAGTTAATACCTCACACACAGTGAAACTAGCTAGAAAAATACACAGTACACAAAGTGCTATAAATAAAGAAATAAAGAACAAAATAAACAAAAACAGGATACTTAATGTTATATATTATAGCTCCGAGTTTCCTCAGTGTCCTTCCTTCGATCAGTTCACTGTGAAATGGCAGAACATTCACAACTGAACTTCTTAGGTAACAGAAAGTTGAAACCTGAGACAGCTTTTAAGAAAGAAATCTCAAAAGAACCAATGAGGTGCTTAGTCTAAGCTGTAGTCCAGGTGACCTCAGTCAGCCAATGACCTCAAACAATTCTCTCTCACAGAAATGCCTGATGGCTTTGGCCAAACAAATGTCTCTGAATATGTGCTCAGACACACAGCCTCCACAAACACTAGGCCCAAATACAAGCCTGAATATGGAAATGCTACAAATATCCCCACTACTTAGAACAAACTGCAGAAATATTTCACAGCTGAAAAGCAGCAGTGAGCCTTTAAATGAAAGTTTTAAACAGCTAAAGGAGCCTCTAGAAAAAAAGAGTTTACTGTAACCAGTTATCAGAAACAAACAACCCAACAGATGCTTAATAAAAGTGGACAATTTCCAGTTAATACCTCACACAGAGTGAAACTAGCTAGAAAAATACACAGAACACAAAGTGCTATAAATAACAAAGAAATGAAGAACAAAATAATACAAGAACTGTATTATTTTGGTATTGCTTTTTTAGTTGATGAGGGCATTGAATCAATTTTGTTTAAAATATATATTTCTTCCTTCTTGTAAGTCTAACCATGAAAATGTATCAAATTCATATTCATTTTTTATTAAATTAAAGGATTTCACGTCATTATTTGACATCATTCGGTACCAGAAAATGAATTGCTTTTGCGGGAATGCTGTCATTTTTATATAATCTGAAGAAAATAAGACTCCTTGTGTATATGCTATGGGAAAAAGAAGAAATAACCAGTCCTTATATATGTTAAATGTAAGTATATCATTTTTAAAGGATTTCATAAGGAGTACTATATAGTTAGATTTGAAATGCTGATAGGACTAGACAGAGAAGTAATCTTTCATTATCCAAATGAATTAGTTGTCTACTAAGTTTAATTTCTGAGATTTATTATTTCGTATTGTATCATATGCTAGTATTTCTAATATATTTTCTATTTTGCATTGTATTCTACATCTAAAAGAAGGGAGATAGTTTTAATCACTGATGAAATTGAATAAATTTCCAAGTTTGGCATAGCTATACCACCATTGTCCAAGTTTTTCATATAAGTTAATGCAATTCTAGGTTTATTAGGAAACCATACAAATTTTTGAATCATTGAACAAAATTTCCTTACTATTACATTTCGAAGAGGTAAAGAAATTGATTGGGTAATGTGGAGAATTTTAGAAAGTAGAATCATCTTTATAATTTAAAGTTTTTCATCCATACAGAAGGGACTTTTATTCTAATTTAATATGAGTTTCTATTGCTATAAGACGTTTGTTGTAATTTATTTGAATAATATCTTTGATACTTTTAGGAATTATAATACCTTGATAAAGTATTTATTCAGGTTGTGCTAAATATTTTTATATTCATTGTGTAAGTTAAACTTCTTTGGGCCAATTAAGAGAATTTGAGTTTTATTATTATTAAATGTTAGGCCTGATTTTTTGGAAGTTTTCCATATCTTTGAAGAGGGCATAGATTGATGCATTATTTCCACCAACTGTAATATGAATATCATCAGCAAACATTTGTATTTTAGAGGACTCATTAGAATTTAGTTTAAAATGTTCAATATGTTTATCCCATCTTATTAGGTTCACCCAAGGTTCCATTATTAATGTGAAGAATAAAGGAGATAATGGGCAACCTTGTTTGGTTCCCCTTAATTATTGGAATATTTTGAGATATACTTGTACCAATTGTAATGTAAGCTTGATTGCATTTATATAGCTGTGTAATAAGATTTATAAAATTGTCAGTAAAATTTAATTCCTCCAGTAGAATGAATAAGTATTCCAAATTAACTGAATCAAAAGCATAGTTTATATCTAAACTGACTAGTGTTAAATTTTTATTTAAATATTTGACAGATTCAACCAAAATTAAAGTTCTTTAAATGTTGTCATATGTATTTCTCTTTACTATAAAACATGTTTGGTCTTCATCTACTACTATTGGTAGAACTTTTTTAGGTCTATCTGCATAACTGAACATAAACATTTTATAATCAGTATTTAGTAAAGAAAAAGGTATATAAGAGGAACCTTTAGTGGAGTCTTTATTAGATTTCAGTATAGGAAAAATAAAAGTATATTTCCATGAAGACGGGATTATATTTTTATTCCGGGAGATGTAAACACTAGATGAAGTAATTTTAGAGCATTATTTGGCAATATATTATAAATGTCTGGAATAATGCTATCATTGCCGGCGGCTTTATTTCATTTTAATTTGATAATTTGTGCTTGAATGTCTTTAAAATATATAGGCTTATCTATGATAGTTGCTTGCTCTTCTGATAATCTTTTTTTTAAGTATATTGATTAATAAAAGAAAGGTCTCCCTAAATAAATACATTTCTATACAAAGAGATCCTTCAGCTTTAAATTAACAAAATTACATAGTGCTTTGTTGCATGTCTGTGTTTTGATTAACAATTGAGCTGATTGTAAACTGAGTAAGACATATTCAATGCCTAAAATATATATCATACAATACATTTACATTTTTTTAAGTTTCATTTATAAAAACAGAAGAAGTCAGTCTAAACCTGCTTCACTGTAGCGTTTAAACATTCCATACTTAGCGTAGAAGGTTAAAACCGGGATCAAAGGTCATCTCTTCATCTCTTCATGGTGCTTACATGATGATGCTTCCAAGAGGCTGCTCAGTTCACCAGAAGCTCAACAAGTCTCATGCATGGATTACTGAAGAAACAAAAAACAAGACATTTCAATGGAAAACCGTAAGTATAACCTGCTTTTTTGCTAGGTTTATTGGCTTGAGGCACCACTACAGCTCACAAAGCATCGCAAAGGGAAATCCAAGTATACAAACAAACACATACATACAACAACAAAAAAAGGACCCATGGCTCTTCTAAGCTATTACCTGATGCACATCTCAGTACTTAAAACCATTCTAATTTGTCCAATATGTCCTGTCCAATGCGAGAAAAGGCAAAACTCAACAACAATTCACTATAAATCAGCACAAAAGAGAATAATTAAAGGTGCACTGAAACCACATGATAGTCAAACATCTAATGCTTTAGTCCAGAGCATCCACAAATAGCAACCAAAAGCACATTAATAATAATGTTATCTGCCAAATGCCATCCTTAATCTTTAAGTATATTAGAATAAAATAATATCACAAAACTAACAGCAGCAACATCAAAATACCATCAGACACTTCCCAAACACATAGCCACATCACCATAGCTATACAAATCCCAAAAGCATACAGCTGTAAACATCCCTTCAAACCACAAAATGGCCATTGACCAACAAAGTATCATATGACAAGCATTATTAGGGTTATAAGATTATTTAAATAATGACAAAAGAAGTCAGATTATTTTTCCTTTAGACCATAAATAAATTAACCTATGGCAAATATGTCATCAAGATATACATATATATATATATATATATATATATATATATATATATATATATATATATATATATATATATATATATATATAATATATGTATATATATGTATACATATATATATATATATATATATATATATATATATATATATATATATATATATATATATATAAAACAACAATAAAATAATTTAAATAAGCTCACCTGATAATTTCAATGTCATTTCCTTCAACTTACAGGGTTGCATAAGACTGGGTTAAAGATTTTACAAGTTGAGATTTATGATGTAATGAAGAGGTGTTGAAACAGACAAGAATGAAAGACTGCTCAGAGTTGGAAATAAATATACTGAGATGTCAGTTAGTATTCATGTTTTAAGTTTTTTTTTGGGTCAAAGGTTTTCCATGCACCATTATCTGCTATTCTTTTAAGACTTGCATTAGCCCATTCCATATCTTCAAATTTTTCCAGAATTTTGTTAGTTTTTATAAATGAAAGAGCAGTATCTAAGTATTGAAATATTTTTGATCCATTTTGATGGAAAATTTTCAGTCTTGCAGGGAATAGAAAATGGGTTTTTACGTGGCTTTTTTTTAAGTTTTCTGATTAAGGGTAGAAAACACTTTCTTTTAGAAATTACCATTGGAGAGTAATCATTGTCAAAACGGTTGACATTGTCTTTTTATTTTAATTGGTTATTTCGCCCAAGCTGTTTTTAAAACCATTTCTTTATCACATGAAGATAGGGATTTTACAATCACAGATTTTGTGGAATTACTTATGTGGTTTATAGAGGATACCAAAGATCTGTGGGCTCTTTCAATACCATAGGAAAATGCTTCCAGAAGCTCCAGGATTTCAGGCAGCCAAGAAGAAGGAACTTTTCCATATTATTTCCCTCTATATTGTCTGGTAAACCAAATATTCTTACATTGTTGTGTCATGACCTGTTATCCAGATCATCGTCTTTTGATTGGAGAAGGGCATTTTGTTTTAAAAGGAATTCTATATTATGTTCACCTTCTTATATCCTGCTGTCCATATCATTTAGTGCTGATTCAATCCCAGAGATTTGTTTTTTCTGTTGTTGTAAGTCATCATATAGAGGATCCATTTGCTGTGTACATTTCTCTTTAAAATTGTCCAATTTCAGGTCAATTTTATCTATTTTTGTTGATAATTCTTGGATGTCGACTAACAAAGATTGTAGTTCTTTTTTTAGGTTCATAGGTTTATAGATTAGTACTGGGCTAACTGCCCGTGTGGGCCATTTTAAGCCTAGCCAGTTACCCCTTGTAAGAATCAAACCCTGCACCTTATATCTGCAAGGTAAACACCTTAACCATTATACGAACCTCCCACCCCTGTTGTTTCTTGATTAGAAGATTTAGTGAAGCTCATATTGCTTTCTGATGTAAATAAACTTATGGCTGGTAATTCTGACAGGAAAAAATAAGATTTACAAAAAACATTTTATACTATCCTAATATATATTTAAGAGAGTGAATTGGAGAAAACAAAATCCACAGTTAGGATAGTTATTTTCAAAAAACCCTGTCATTAATGATTTGAAGAGACAGAGCTGAAAAGAACTGCTGCAAGTCAGTGCTCATCTTGGCCATGCCCCCATGTACATTTGTTTCTGTGAGAGCTGTAAGTACACTAACCTATTAGAGGCTGAGATATGGCAATTCTTGCAAACAAATGACAACAATAGGTTTTGACAGTAATGTAAACCACACAGACCTGAAGAAATTGGAAATTAACTACTGTGGTATCAAACACAGGCCATAACAGAGTCCAGAGATAACTAACAGTGCATATAATAAACCTAGCTATCACTGCACATAATAAATATAAATAATGATGTAGATAAGGAACATAATACATGCAACAAATTACTGCATGTAATAAACATAACTAGCAGTTCAGATAATATATAGTAAGCCAATAAGAAGCAGTAATACCACACGCATTAAGCATAACAGACAGTGCACATAATAACCGTACATGCAAAAACATAACTAAGAATTACACATAAAAATAACTAATGCAGCACATGAAAAACATAATTCTACATGCAAGGGACAGTGAACATAAACATAACTAGCACTGCACATAAACACATGTGTGACATTGTACAATATATATCTGAGGTGAGTAAACACTATACTATATATTGCTATACCTACAGTCAGAAAAAGGACATTGGGAGGAAGGCATTTACATACTTAATTCTTAGCCTTCAACAGTGAGAATCAGGACAACACTCAGTAAGAGTAAAACATTCAAAATGCTTATGATGGTTTAGTAATGGAATGTAACATTTTAGTGACAAAGGAGTTTATGATGAGAAAGACAGTTCAACAACTGACCAGAATGAGTAAGGAGGTGCTACTGTTTCATGCGAGTAAGTGAGCGCTAAAGTAGACTTGTCAAATATGATCCAAATGTTGCAGTGTTACACAGACAAATGCCAACTCTTTGTTTTTTTATGTTGGTAGAAATTGTATTATGCGCAGGTATCAGTTGCAGATAAGTGATATTTTTCAATACAAGTCCTTTTCAACATTTTCATGCCATCATAAGAAATATTTAAAAAATGAATTCTGAAATGGCACACCTATATTATAAAATTACTTTGTCAAAGAAATCAGTAAAATAGCAATGCAAAAAGACAGTTCAACATAACATAAAACCTAGTTATTCTAATTGCAGTGTGCATCTAATTGATCATGGTTAAAGTTCTAGAAAGCCACATCCTTTCCTGGGATTTTGGGTCCATGACTACTTAAAAGTGTGCTCCTGTATTGCTGCAAGAATGTAGTTCTTCTACTATAGCCTTACCTCTTGTTCTGCACACTCAGCCAGAACATGCTAATTAATCATCAGCTCAAAATTCACCAAAACTAGTTTGGTTTATTGACTTTATTCTTTTTTGTTACAGCTTCCTTCTTAGCTTCAACAAGGTCCAAGAAATTATAATAATGTATTTAATTTATTTATTTATTGCATTTGTTAACCGAGAAAGTCCACTGGGCTTAGGAAGAGCCCATTATCAATGGAAGCTCGAGGAAAAAAGCTCCACATTAATTACATACAAACATTAAAAAATATTTATGCAAATGAGATTTTAAGCAGAACTATCAAAATATTAATACATAGGACATTTTCAGCAGAGCTATCATTTCATTAATTACCTACAAGTGATCATTCATTACATGCAAGAGTGAAACATGTTGATACATAGATGAGGTATTTTGAGCAAGTAATAGCAGAAACAGCAATAATGTTTTACAGTCAGGTAATGATGCCATGTACTCTAGAGTAACACATGAGTATAAATATGTTATTAGCTAAGCTCAGGATAGAGAGGAGGTGACAGAAAGGCTGTAGGAGGAACAGCAAAGTCCAGGTTATAGCTAAGAGTCAGAATGGTCCAGAGAAGAGGAGGGGATTATTATAGACAGTTGATAAGGGTTGAGGCTCCATAGTGGGAAGTAAGGTGCTAGGGTTAATTGTTGGGGTACAGGAGCATAGCCAGTGGGAGGAGAAATATAATTTGAGGCATTCTGTAAAGGAAGCAGGGTTACTGATTGTCCTGAGTGAAGGAGGAAGATTATACCATGACTTGGAGACAGCATGAGAATACAGCATTTGGCTGGCTGAGAACTTGGGTTTCTCAACAGACAATAACATTCTGTTTTCATACATGAGGTGATGATTGGGGTGATAAATGGTCAGAATGGATGAGAGGGAAGAGCAGGTTTCAGACTGGTAGATTATGTTGTGAGCTGTAGTCAACTGTAGATAAGTAAGATGGTGGGGGATTCGAGCCAATGTAGTTGATGTAGAGGGGAACAGTGATGGGTAGAAAATGTTGTATTTGTAACAAATTTAGTGACTTTGTTGTAGCAAGGGTTTAATTCATTTTTAAGGAGGATTATAGGTCAGTAAGGATGGTGGTCCCATATAGAAGAGTTGGAAGCAGGAAGGATGAGGCCAAGGCCTTTTTAGCAGAGAGGCTAACAAAATAGTTGTGTCTGTAAAGGGCACCTAGCTTTTGATGGGTTTCTTGATGTTGCTTTGGTCAAAGGTTAATTTGTCATCATTAATAACATTTAGCAATTTGGTGTTAGGGGCAACTTCGATGATAGTGTTGTTGTGGGAACAAACAGTAAAGGGAAACTTGTCAATAGGGCTGGATTTTGTGGGGGTAAATAATAAGAGTTTTGTTTTATTGGGGTTGAGGGTGAGGTGGTTCTGGGACATCCAGTGTTCAGTAGAGGTAAACCCTTCTTGGGTAAGATGCTGTAATACAGTGACAGATTTGGAAGAGCAGATGATGGTTGAGTCATCTGCATATTGGATGACAGCACTGTGGGCAAGAGTATTATGAAAGTTATTGACAAATATACTGAATAAGAGGGGACAGAGAATTGAACCTTGGGGATACCTGTTTTAGTAGTAATGAAAGGGGAGAAAGAGTGCTACCATATGGTAGATTGATGCCTATTGCTGAGATAGTTAGTGAACCATTGTAGGGTAGAGTGGGAAAGGCTGAGGTTAGAGAGTGCAGTAAGCAGTAGGGAGTGGGAAATGGTATCAAATGCCTTTGATAAATCCAGAAAGAGTGCAGAGACAAAGGAGCCAGTATCACGGGCTCAATTTACTGTGTCTAAAAAGGAAAAGAGGGCAGTGTTAGTACTATGTTTGGGCCTAAAGCCATGTTGAGTGGGGAAAGCATTTGGTGTTTTATCAGATGCTATAAGACCTGAGTATTTCAGAGATGGGAGAAAGAATGGTGATAGGACAGAAGTTTGAGATGATAACATTTGACTTCAGCAAATTTACTTTTATTTATGAGTTATTAAAACCAAATAAGAATTACTATAAAAGACAAGTAAAACAATATAAAAGAAAGCTTTGTTTGGAAGTAAAACAAATAATAAAGTGAGAATAAGTTAAAATGAAAAGCCAAAAGCATATTGGTTTTCAGTGACCATATTTCAATGTGGAAGGCTCAACCACAGAGGAAGTAGTTTATAGAGGTATGGTGTCTGTTGACAAAAGACACACAAGTTGGAAAATTCCAAGTTGACTATAGAAACCTGACAACCTTAGTAAAAAGGAATACATGGATTTCTAGAAACCTCTAACCATTTCATTTAAGAGAAATGCAATGATCTTAAAACAGTTGTAGCGGACCAGGTCTGTTTCAGATAGAATACATGCAAGGACATTGTGCTCAATGTGTTTTTTAGTTCTCTGCCTGTACTTCAAAGTCCATGTAGCCAGTATAGTGCTTATAAGCTGTAACTTCTTTTATCACCTCTCCTTATCATGTTTATTTGCCAGCTCAGTTTATACATCTTATCTCTCAGTTTCTCTCTTTCCTTACTTGGAACAGGTGAATGCTACCCCTCTGTACTCCATCTAACTAAATTCCTCCTCACCATAACATAAATTGCATTGATTTTCTCCCCAACATAATCACTATGTATAGTCTTCCCCCTCTTTAGTCTTAGCATGTCTCTCTTCTTCAGTAACTCTGTCCTTTGCTTATTATTCCTTCTGTCATAATTTTACAACCATCTCTGATTACAGAGACATTTATATACCGTAAATTTTCTTCCTCACTATAACAATCTCTCTCTCTCTTTGTATCACATCTTATCTCGCAGTTTCTGTCTTTCCTTACTTATTCTCCTATACTTTTTTCCTTTCTTCCTTCATTATCTGCACTGCATCTGCTTTACATATTTTATTTTTGCTTTTTATTCATAGTCTGTTCACTATTATTGTTTTATACTCATTCTTTTTGCTGATTTACATTGTTATTGTGATGCATTTGCTAATTATTGTACATTTATACTATTTGTTACATTGCTATTCTCTTTTTGCATCAGGCCAAGTCGGAAATGGGTCATTCTGGATCGGCACTCTGCCTGACTAAAAAATAAATGAATAAATAATTAAATAAAATAAATAAATAAATAAATAAATACACTTCACCTATATTTTCCTTTTGCATTTACCATAAAATCCTTTTCTGTCTCATTATCTTCTTATAATTTATCCCAGTAATTTGTCTTCTCAATTTATATACATTGCACACACTGAATTGAGCTGACTGTAGTCATGTACCCATGAAAATATAGTGTGGTTATTTTTGTTTTCACATTTAGATGAAATTGCACTTTGCTAGACCCAATGTACCAAACTAACTGTTCTTTTAACAAAGTGATGATTTAGGAGGGCTAACATAATATTCCTGTCAGCAGACTGATATTTATTCCTTTGTGTTAAACTTTTCATATTTAATTGTCTATGGAGTCACTTGCTTCTGTTTATAAGAAAGGAAAAAATGTGTGTCATGTCTGTTTATGATTGCATACTCCACTAGAGTAAATTGTCTAAAGATCTACTAATTAATCATCAGCTCCACTTTCACCAAAACTCATTTTGTTTGTTGACTTTATTCTTTTGTTACAACTTTCTTCCTAGATTCAGTAATCTCCCAAGAATAACAATAGTAACTTTTGACTTCAGAAACTAAGATCTAGTGAGGGAGTTCTTATTTTTATATCCATGAGGGAAGTGATTAGCAAGGTAATCTAACTGGCTGGCAGATTGCTACCTACCTGGACCAAATTAATAATGCTTCTGTATACAAACTGATAAGACACATTTAACCCGTATAATAATAATAATAATAATAATAATAATAATAATAATAATAATAATAATACAAAAAAGCTAAAAACAGTTGAACTTACCTTTACTTGAAATGTTATTTTCATGAATCAGTAAAAGGAAAACGTTAACACTATTGCACAAAACACACTCAACCCTAATCCCAAAAATGTCATCACAAAGGAATATTTTGACATTACAGCCCACTCCCACTCTTCCACTTAGCTTCCAATTGATATTCAATACTTCAACTATCCCTATTCTTCCCTATGTGAGACTAGCGTTACATTTTACTGGATGTACTGTACCCCCCACCTTAGATAAATTTCTGGTGTTTGGCTGTAGCCAAATCAATTGGTATCATGGGAAATCCTTCCATTTCTACTGCAAGAGTTGAACAACAGTTCCCCAGAACTGAGGACCAAAGGGAAAAAAAAGCAGATATCCCTTAGAGGTGAGCCACAGTCCTCAGTAGGTGAAGACTAAAGAAAAATAAACTGTGGCTCAAAAGTGAAAAGAAGTCTATCTACAGTAAGAGTTATTATCTTTCTGCATAATATCTCTTTGCTACACTGTCTGAATCTTTCAAAACTGTAGCAAATAGCTATCCTATTTGCTACAGTCACTAAGACACACACAGACACCGCACACAGGCACACACATATAAACACATTACACACAGTCTAAATCATTTTGGCAGCCGTGATCACAATCAGGATTACTTAATGATTACTCATATGGCTTGTAGCCTTTCTTAGACTGACCATTACTCACATCAAACAACAGAGATGACACCACTAACTTGCAGGCATCAGTCAACACCTCTTCTTCACCAGTGATCATGCTCCTAACAGATGACCCCTGAGCAGCCATCCCCTTTGCCTCATCCAGGTTTGGACTTTGATGGATGCTTCCAGTAAGATGGAGAACAGTTACCTATTTTCCAGCAGTGCCAGGGGCTCAACAGGTAGCACACTCTACTTTGGTGCAGAAGATAAGGCTGTGGGCTTTGTTCACACTACAAGTGATTGGGTTAAGTTTCAAAATTCTAAAAATCACAGTGCAGTATTAAAAGGGTGCTGCATTCCTGAGTATGCCCCCTTTGGATAAAATATTTAACCAAGCTTGCAAATGCTTGATATGTGAGCAGCTTAGGTGGATGTAAAAGATCCACTAGCAAAAGTCAAAAAGACTATTTTTTATTTGTATAACCAACACATGCTATTTGCATAACTTGACACTATTTTACAACAGTTTCAATATTTGCACATGACATTTACAGAATTCACAATATCTGCAATATTTATAACACTTTGCATATATACAATATACATGTACAGGGATATGGCTCCTTATCAAGCCACCAAAATGCAAAACTTAATTCATCATTGTCCTCAACCTTTTTTCCACAACCAAATTTGTATCTTTTCAAAATGTCCATGAGTCCATCTTTTATTACACAGAACTTCTGTTAATATTTCTTTTCAGATTTCCCATGTCATCCAAAACTTTATTTTATCAATTCTTTCCCTCTTAACATCTTCTCATAATATCCATAGAAAATCATATTCATTGCTTTCTCATAATTTCCATATAGAATCATATTCATGTTTACATCTTCTGATTTTTATGCTTATGATAATATTTTCTACATACCCAATCCCACACTTTGTCCTTTTACATCCGAAAAAATGTTCTGCTGTTTCTATTTGATTACCATATGTACACAGCCTATTACACAGTCTCTTATACAACATATTCCCTTTTGCAGGTAATTTGTCAGTCTATAGTCTAGATAAAATTTGCTGAAATGTGTTAATACACTGCAGTATTAACCTTCTTTTCATTGTAGCTTCATCTGTCTCATTTCCCTATAATTCCCAAGGATTGATATAATAAAAATTATACATCACCTTATGATACCGTTCTTTCCTATTTTTAATTCTATTTTCCATCCATAATAAAACTGTATACTGATATTCTTTAATTTCTTCATTCATAAATGTTTCCCCTTTTTTTTACTTTCACTTTATCCCCAAATACCCCATACTTACCTTCAAAAATGTTTGCAACCAAGCTATTTTTTTCTGCCTTTCTACATTTCAACAACCAATTTAAGTGCAATGATGCCATATGCAAAATAGAATGCATTAATCCTAATCCTCCTTTTTCTTCTTTCAGATACATAATCATCCTTTTTACTGGCTTTAGTCTTGATCCTCATATGACACTAACAGCAAATGCATAATTTCTATTTCTTTTTCACTTGGACACATTTATCCACTTCCTGTATAACCTAAAATACCTAGAATAATGGAATTCATCAAATACATGTTTAAGAAAGCACTTGCTTTTTAATTTTTGTTCTACCACTGCCACCACTGTTTCTCTACTTCTTTCATTTTACCAAATATTATTCCAAGTAACTCAATTTTTTGATCAAAAAAGGGAAATATCTTTGATTTTAGTTACATCAGCTAAATCCTTACTTTTCTCTTTATTCAACTGTAATCTCATTTTCTTTAAAGTATCATGCAGTAATTTCACATTTTTTTTCATCTCACTGTTATTTCTTGCAATAACCATAATATCATCAGCCTATGATAAAAAAATGTGGAAATGGCAGTCATCAATACAGAAAGTAATATACTGTTCTCAGGGTAGCCCTGCCTTACACTTCTTTTCACAAACACCTGCCCAGTAAACCATTTGTCAATCATTATTCTAAACATATTGTTCTTATATGACATCTTTAATAAGGTCATTATTTTCCTTTAAGCACATATTGCATTAAAATTTCCCATAAATACTTAAAACTCACATAATCAAATACTTTGCTTTTGTCTGCTACCATTAAATTAGCACTACTCCCTACATACATTGTTATATACTATCTCCTATTTACCACAATTAATAACTCTTGACTTTATCAGCCTTTCAGTCCATACATTACTTCATGCATAACCTGCTCAAACCTCATTTGCAAGATTTTCGTTAATGTTTTATAGCCTACATTACTCATTGTAATTAGTCTCTATTTTTATACATTTTTTCTCCTTTATTTTATATAAACCTTATAATACATTCACATATACTACTTTCCTGCACCCTATTGTCATACTATGAATTGACTATTTTGAATAGTTCAATAAAAAAATTTCTCTGTTACTCATTAATTTTTTTATAATCATCACGATGAATGCCATCCTTTTTCATTGCTGAGCACTCTTTTAATAGCTGAAACATACTAATTCATCCAAAGTAATCTTACTTTGGAAACCTTCACTAGCTTCTACAGAAGAATTCTTCACATTTCATATGTTATTACCTACAAGAGTGTTTTTTTATAAACTTCCTTGACATAAACATTCATGATATCCATAATATCATTTTGATTGCACTTTATTTTCCCTTGCTTATCTTTCAAGTTCCTTAATATACACTCACCATATTTTACCTTTTTTGGGAATGGAGATACATCTTTTTTCTTTCCCTTAACAAAACATTTTTGTTTATACAATAAGTCCTCATTTTTTTATTTTTTTCATAAATCTCATTTTCTTTACATGAAAAATATAGTCTACCACTCTGTCCAGGACTTACAAAAGGTTCTCATAGTGTAATGCTCCTTCCAAAATGGTCAAGTTTCCTGATTCATTTCATCTGAGTGCAGCACCTTTCCTGACAGTGTTTTCATACTTTCCTTCGTTTATAATATATTTTCTCCTTACTTCAATCCAAATACACAAATAATCCAAAATTCCTTTGACCATAACACCACTGTCTTTTTTAGTAAGATGCTCAGATATCAAAAGTAATCTCCATTTTCAGTAGTCCTTTTGTATTTGTAAAGCACTTCATTTTATCCTGCAATACTTGTATCAACATGACTTAGTATTTTCTGATTATTCTTTAAATCATGGTTAAGATCTCCCATTATAATATTGCTCATGTTACCTATAACATAAGGTATAACTCTTCCATTTCCTTAACATTAGCACATACATATACACATATTAGTCTGAATACATTATTTTCCCATCTGATATATATCACAGTTATTCTTCCAACATAAACAATGTGAATGTCTAGCATTTTTACTTGATCATTAAACAAAAGTTTCACTCCTGACCATTGTTCATTTCCTAAATTCCATTCAATTTTGTGTCTGTAAAATTTTTCAACTGGTACTCTGTCTTTGAGAAACATAAACCTTGTGTCTTGTAAGCAGATTTTATTTATTTATGTATTTATTCATTCATTTAAACTATCTTTGTTTAGCAGGAAAGTTTGACAGGGATAAAATCCTTTTTCAGTGGAAGTCTGGGGAGAAAACTTCCACATTTAATAACAGTTTCAACATATATATATATATATATATATATATATATATATATATATATATATATATATATATATATATATATATATAAAATACAGTTACACAATATCAGAAAGAATACAAAATATAGTTGTGTACATACATGAACAAAAATAACTAAATAACTAAGTAACTAACTAAATAAATAAATAAATAAAATATCTTACATAAACATTTAGGAACAGAACATGTGCATAGCATGTGTAGGCATATATAGCCTTAAACATTCATTAGAAATAGACACAGGTTTGTATACAGCAAAATGAGCTACAAGACTGAAAATATACTGTCATATCTGTAATTTGTAGCAATTAAAATAATGAAAAGAAATGGCAGCTTAACTGTGGAAATGTTAGAAAGGAATAATGTGGTTGTTAATGAAATATAGTATGATATGCTAGTACTAGATCAATTTTGCTCTAATATCAGCATACCATATAGTATATACAGCTATATAGTATACAGTGGTGCAGCAGTAGCATTGTCACCTCACAGCAAGAGGTTCTCTGGTTCAATTCTTGGCTGGGCTACCATCTGTGCAGAGTCTGCATGTCCTCCCTGTCCTCATGTGGGTTTCCTCTGGGTACTCCAGTTTCCTCCCACATTACAAAGACATGTATCCAGAGCTTTTCTTCCCGGGCCTCCACTGAAAATTGGCGTTGTTCCAAGTTGGACTTTCCTAGTAAACAGATGTTAAATAAATAAAAAAATAAATAAATGCATCTAAACTTTAATAACAGCACATAAACTGGTACGCCATTTTAATATTGATAAAAAGTGATAATCGTTTGAATGTTTTACAACACTTTTGACATTAATGAAGACCACTCTAACATTACCCCACCTCTTTTTTAATTTTTGTAGAAATATTTTTAAACTTTAATTTCCTTGCTCTTACCCTTTACCCTGTAGTATTTTCCTGTCTGATAATTCTTTCACTTCCCCTTCTTCCTGACTTGATTGTTTACATAATAGTAGCCCAAGCGTGTTGCATGTCTCTATTTCATCTTCCTGTATGCCTATATTTGTGTCAATTTCTTCAACAAAATTGGTCATACCTTCTTCACTCACATTATTCTTCTTATCAACACATATTTCTTCTATAATTATATAATTCACTTTTTCAATAACCTTTACATTTTCATGTTGTACTGTTGCACTTTCCTTTTGTGCACAATGAAACCAAAACTGCCCTTCTTCCCTACACAAACTGCATTCCATTTTACATTTATTCATTGCATGATCTAACTCCCCTCATTGGTTTTCTTATGTTTCTACAATCTTTAATTACATTTTCTACTTTCCAGAAAAGTGACAGGCTTTCTATTGGCCTTTGTACTTTAATGTGTACCCACTACCTTCCACAAACATCATACTAAATAAATGTTGCAAAACAGCTTGCTGTCCATTAAACACAACATTTGTTTCCCAAACAGCATTCCATACATGTCTCTCATCTGTTCTTTTCTTAATATTTTCAGTTTTGTCACAATATTTAAGTAAACATTTATTTAATTCTTCCTGTTCTATAACATCAGATCTGAATTTCAGAATCACATGCTTTTTAAATTCAGTCTTTGACCCATAAAATATAATTGTTTAATCAAAAAGAGTAGGGGTTATTAATTTTATAAATTCATATTTACAAAATCAGTACAATGCACATATTTACATATTCTCCAAATCTTCCTTATTTTACAATTCCTTCTTTTTCTATGGACCTCCACTCCTTCCACAGCCACCATCTAATTTTTCATATTATATTTGGAGTTATCCACTTTCTATTAAACATGATTTCATTCAATCTTTAATTCCAAACAATCCATAAAATGCCAAGTACATTCTTATCAATATTATGTAGAGCTTCTCTAGTATAATTTTCATAAAATTTATATTATATTATATTCATTTTGATTTGCTTATTGTCTTGTACCTCTACTATTATTTTTGTACATGTCTTTACTGTCTTGTAATCTAAAAACAGTCATGTTCAACTGTTTCCAATTACCCAGAAAAATTACAAATTCTTTTATTTATTTTCTTATCAGGCATATTTCCCTTTACTGGTAAAATCCTGATATTCTACAATTTTTTTATATCTTTTGCTCTTTTCCTTTATAACCTTTATTTTTTTTCTGTTAAAAGAGCCGAAGGATTCACAAAATAAATCTGCATCATTATATTTCTTTACCATATGTTTGGGTCCATATTACTTAATCGAAACTTATTTATATTGAATAGCTATTCATCAAATTGACATCAACGAACAGCCCTTTATGAACATTCACATCAGTAAACATTTTTTCATGGTAAAATTTCACCTGGCCAGCATACTTACCTACACACATGCCAAAGTACATCAAGCCCACCAAGGTGGGGGGCTGCACCCCCCATCCTCCTACTATATATACCAACTCTGAGATTGCACTAGAGTGGGGAAAAGGGCACATTTCTGTATGTAGGCTAAGTGACTTCCTTCCCTGGGAAAACATTTCATGATGTGAATGTTCAATGAAAGGCTGTTCAATGATGTTGGTTCAATAAATGAGTCTATATTACAAGATCAAAACTTTAATGGAATAACTAAAGATTGATCTTGAAATATTGACAACTAAAAACCTCAAATGACCGATTTAATGCAGGGAAACACTTCCCTTGGAGACATGAAAAAAATTAACTTTTAATCCCAAATCAAGTGGGGCGCTGTTCCCCCACACCCCTCTAACTAAATATACCAACTCTGAGATCGCTATGAATTGGAGAAAATAGCATAATCCACATAACGGTCAAGGGAAGTGTTTCCCTGAGTTAAATCAGCCGTTTGAAGTTTTTAGCTTTTGATATTATAAGATCGATCTTTAGTTATTCGATCAACTAAAGTTTCACTCTTGTAATATAGACCCCTCTAACTAAATATACCAACTCTGAGATTGCTCCAAATTGAAGAAAAGAGCATAATCCACATAACGGCAAAGAGAAGTGTTTCCCTGCGTTAAATCGTCCATTCAAAGTTTTTAGCTTTTGATATTACAAGATCAATCTTTAGTTATTTGATCAACTAAAGTTTCAATCTTGTAATATAGACCCTAATGAATAGCCATTTGAGGTAAATAAACTTTATGAAATGATATAAACCCCATATTTTCCTATAATATGTCTCATCTATATTTAACTTCCACTTTCTTATTTTTCTGATACAAATTAATTTTCTGATTTGTTCACACTCTCACCATTTTATTTATTCTTAATAAACTCTATTGTTTTTCATATTTCATCTTTAAAGTTTTCACTAACAAATTTTCTTCTTTGCCTTTAATCCACCTCAACACTCTCTCTCACTCTCTCTCTCTCTTGCTATGTATATATATATATATATATATATATATATATATATATATATATATATATTTTTTTTTTTTTTTTTAAAGAATCTCTGTAAACTATAGGATTTAATAAACCCAACCCACTTTCTTCCTTATTCAAATATAAAAACGCTCTTTTAACAGGATTCAACCTGGATCCCCAAATAAATCTGAACAATATTTTCCATATCATTTGGTATCATATATATATTTCCAACATATGCTATCTATCCCATTCAAATGGAAATTATCAAATATACTTTTTTACTTAAGGAAAGTTTACATCTGCTCCACATACTGCTAATTCCTATTAAGTCTTTTAAACCGTTTTCCTATTGTTCCTTATTTATATTTCAATGACCAAATTTTATTCCCAGCACCAACATTTCATTTACATCGAATTGTTTTCCTTATATCTGTTCAGTAGACCTCAATCCTTTACTTTTGTATCCATTTAACATCATTCCCAGCTTACTCAACAAAGAGTTCACATGCAAAATAACCTCCATCTTTTCACTATTCATAATCATAAGAATAATAGTGTACAACATAATAATAAGATATGTAATATTGTAATTTTTTACATGTATATTTTTTACTAAACAATTCATAACTAGTACAAAAAAATTCTACTCATAGGACATCCTTGCTTTAAACATCTATTCATTTCTATTTCTATTTTTTATTTTACTATTAGAATATACTAACTTACATACTTTCTGAATTTTTATGCTGAAATTGTAACATTCCATTAGTTTCCATAATGTATCATGATCTATCATGTCAAATGTTTAATTTATATCTCCAACCACTATTTTTGCTGTATTCCCTTGTGTTCCAATATCATCCACAGTCAACTCCACAATAAATCATAAACCAAGGTAAGATTGTTTAGATATGCTCTGGATTTTCCTCTCTGCAGTTTGTATGAATTTATAGCTGTCTAGCCCACTTGGGATAGCTAGAGCTTGCCTGTCTAAAAGCTATCCCTTTCTAAAAACCAACAGTGAAATTAAAGGTAAAAAACAAAATACGAATCAAAGTAGATCTTCTTAAAATGGTATCCCTTCCTACCTACAAACAGTGAAAAACAGTGATAAATCAAATATAAATAATTTCTGTAACATACTATACTGTGGGTCTATATTACAAGAGTGAAAATACTATTAAGCAAATACTAAAACCCTGACACCTATTGCGCAAACCGCTAATATGCTAAATGCACCAAACCGCAAAATTTTAAATGTCGAACTATCATACTTGGCCAACCCCACCACCCGCTACATACTACCTACCCAAACAAAATAAATAAAGCACATTCATACACTAACCAAACCCTACTTCTAACCTTAAAGTAAAGCACAAACACCCTACTTCTAACGTTACACTGAACCCCACTTACACAACTATCTATGCACTATCCTTAACCTCTCGCTAACCCTAAGGTCCGTAACTACCACACACTTCCCCTACATAGATATATCCAAACAAAATAAATAATCCACATACATACATTTAACAAAGCCTTACTTCTAACCCTACACTAAACCCCACATACACAACTATCTATGCACTATCCTTAACCCCTCCCTAACCCTAAGGTCCGTAACTACAGCACACTTCCTCTATGAAAATATACACAAGCAAAATAAATAATCCACATACATACATTTAACAAAACCCCACTTCTAACCCTACACTAAATCTAACATACATAACCTATCTATGCACTTACCTTAACCCGCACCCTAACCTTAAAGTCCGTAACTATCCAACACTTACTTTATACAGCTATTCCACAGAGGGGCCAACCATGGTAATTCAACATTTCCAAAATCATGTTTTTGGAAGTTTGCTATAAGTCCGTTTTGTGCAATATGTGTCTATGTTTACCTATTCGCGTAAATGGACTTTCACTCATATAATATAGACCCTATACTGCAATGTTCTTAATCTTTGGTTGTTGAGTCTGAATAAGTTCCTCTTTATTTTTCCATCTCCCTCATAACTCCACTAGCTTCTTTTACCATCTTACTTAAATTTGGCAATACTTCTTCCTTTTCACCTTGTAAAATATCTGTGCTTATAGAGCAGCTCTTTAATTCTTTCTTGATTCCTGTTATATATTTCTTCGACTTGTTTATAAGCTTAATAATTTATTTCTAAAACATCTAATACATTTTTATACATTTTGTTATACTCGTCTTTCTTTTTTGATGTGTCTTAAATTACTATTGCAGGTCTATCTTTTTTATTTCTGTTTGAACACCAGCCACCATTCTGACCAATTAATATAGAATTCCTTCATAGTCACATGTTCTTTCCATAACTCTAATATAATATAATATCCTTTTTTTCTCATACCTTACCTTTTCATGTATCCTTTTGGTTCATTTTCTTATTTTTATTTGTTCCTTATTTTCATCTATCTCAATCCATATTGCCTCTCCTTTGTTGTCATAGCTATACTTGGAGATACCAGAACATAATCAGAATCTGTTCTAATATTGCTTTTCCTGTAAATATATCTATTAGTATTCTCCAAAACTAATCTCCCACATTTCATAATTTCTCTCATTATTTTCTTGTCTGTTCTTTTTGTTTTATATTTGTTATGTTGCAATTAAAGTCACTTCACAATATATCCACATTTGTCTTCTTCTTCTTCTTTCGGCTGCTCCCGTTAGGGGTCGCCACAGCAGATAATCTGTTTCCATTTTTCCTGTCCTCTGCATCTTGCTGTGTCACACCAACCACCTGCATGTTGTCTCTAACCACATCCATAAACCTTATCTTAGGCCTTTCTCTTTTCCTGTTACCTGGGAGCTTCATCGTTAGCTTCTTTTTCCCAATATACTCTGCATCCCTCCTCAACACATGTCCAGACCAACATAATCGTGCCTCTCTGGCTTTGTCTCCAAACCTTCCAACCTGGGCTGACCCTCTAATATACTTATTCCTAATACTATTCACCCTCGTCACACCAGTGCAAATCTTAACACCTTTAACTCTGCTAAGTCCAGCTTTGACTCCTGCCTTTTTGTCAGTGCCACTGTCTCCAACCCATATAACATAGCTGATCTCACTACCCTATTGTAGACTTTCCCTTTCACTCTTACTGGTACTAGTCTGTCACAAATCACTCCTGACACTCTTCTCCACCCACTCCACCCTGCCTGTACTCTCTTCTTCACCTCTCTTCCACACTCACCATTACTCTGAACTGTTGATTCCAAATATTTAAACTCATCCACCTTTGCCAGCTCTACTCCCTGCATCCTCACCATTCCTCTATCCTCCCTCTCATTCACACACATATATTCTGTCTTAGTCCTGCTGACCTTCATCCCTCTTCTCTCTAGAGCATATCTCCACCTCTCCAGGGTCTCCTCCACCTGTTCTCACTTCAGCTCACAATGTCATCTGCAAACATCATAGTCCACGGGGACTCCTGTCTGATTTCGTCTGTCAACCTGTCCATCACCACTGCAAATAAGAAAGGGCTCAGAGCTGATCCTTGATGTAATACCACCTCCACCTTAAATGCATCTGTCACTCTCACCGCAGACCTCACCTCTGTCACACTACCCTGGTACATATCCTGTACCACTCTTACATACTTCTCTGACACTCCTGACTTCCTCATACAATACCACAACTCCTCTCTAGGCACACTTTCATATGCTTTCTCTAAGTCCACAAAGACACAATGCAATGCATTCTGACCATCTCTGTACTTCTCTATCAACACTCTCAGAGCAAACATTGCATCTGTAGTGCTCTTTCCTGGCATGGAACCATACTGCTGATCACTAACCATCACCTCCCTTCTTAACCTAGCTTCCATGACTCTTTCCCATAATGTCATGCTGTGACTGATTAATTTAATCCCTCTATACTTACTACAGCTCTGCACATCACCCTTATTCTTAGAAAATCGGTACCAAAACACTTTTTCTCCATTCCTCAGATATCCTATCACTTTCCAAGATTTCATAATATAATCTAGTTTAAAATTCCACTGCCATTTCACCTAAATACCTCCATGCTTCCACAGGTATGTCATCTGGACCAACAGCCTTTCCATTCTTCATCCTCTTCATAGCTATCCTTACTTCCTCCTTGCTAATCCACTGCACTTCATGATTCACTATCTGCACATCATCCAACCTTCTCTCCCTCTCATTCTCTTCATTCATCAGCCACTCAGAGTACTCTTTCCATCTGCTCAACACACTCTCCTCGCTTGTGAGTACGTTTCCCTCATTATTCTTTATCACCTTTACCTGCTGCACATCTTTACTAGCTCGATCCCTCTGTCTAGTTAATCGGTACAGGTCCTTTTCTCCCTCCTTAGTGTCCAACCTTTCATACAACTCTTCATACGCCTCATCCTTAGCCTCCGCCATCTCTCTCTTTGCCATGCACCTCATCTCCTTATACTCTTGTCTACTTTCTTCATCTCTCTGACAATCCTACTTCTTCTTCGCCAACCTCTTTCTCTGTATACTCTCCTGTACTTCTTCATTCCACCACTTGGTCTCCTTGTCCTTCTTCCTCTTTCCAGATGTCACACCAAGCACCTTTCCAGTCATTTCCCTTACTAGCTCTGCTGTAGTTACCCAGCTATTTGGTGACTCTTCACTGCCACCCAGTGTCTGTCTTAACTCTTCCCTGAACTCCACCTCACAGTTACCCTTTTTCAATTTCCTCGATTTGATCCTTGGTACTGCCCTCACATTTCTCCTCTTCTTCTTGATCACCAATGTCATCCTAAAAACCACCATCCTATGCTGCTTAACTACACTTTCCCCTGCCACCACTTTACAGTCTCCAATCTCCTTCAGACTGGCCCTTCTACATAAGATATAATCCACCTGTGTGCATCTTCTTCCACATTCACTATTACATACTTGTTTCCTGAAACAGTTATCTCTCTCTTTATATAAAACAAGATTATAAAGTGCTAGAAGTCTGTAAACTCTGTGATCCCATCTGAATTCTAATACTATTACTCTACCTAACCTGATTAAGAAGTAATTCAGTATTATCACTGCCTCAGTGTATAAAATTGCTAAATATGAACAGTTTTCTTCTCCTAAATTGCATATTATACCTCCTTTCCATAATGTTTCTCTTTGGTCTCATTCTTCCCTTGTCAAATATCTTATGTCTTCTAGCATGATAACACCACCTTCAAATTTATTACACTATTCAAGTACTCCATTTCTTCTTGCTGAACTCATTAAGCTATTAACATTAACAGTTAAAAGTTTACGTTTATTTCTCTCTTCTTGTTGGTGAAATAGTTTTGTACCAGCCATTTCCCTTCTTTATTTATTTTTTTAACTGCTAACTTTATCACTGATTTCAAAGTCAACTTCACATGTTCCATCTCATGTTTCTGTTTCCCATTTATCTTTATATGCATTTAATGCAACATTTGTTGTATCTACAAGGTCATTCTTTTGTTCTATTCATTGTGTCTCTCCCCTGCTCATCATGCTCTATAATGTCTTTAACTACTTTTACCTCTTCTTTCTGTTCTTCTTTACAATCCGTATACAAATGCCCAGTTTAATTACATTTATAACATTTCATCTCACATTTTTTCATTATGACCAAACTCCGCACACACTTTTCACATTTACTTATAAAATGTCTCTTTTTTTCACAAAAAAAGTTTGAATATGTACAATTTTGTCACTTTCCAACTTTAATATAACATTGCAGCCTCATTCCCCAGTTCAAAACCCTCTATTAACAGAAACATTTTAAATGTCTTTTTACAAAATTTCTGTAGTAAATAATGTGTGTGCACTTTCTTGTGTGTTTCATGATAAAAAGTCTTAATAACATACTTATTCCATGGATTAATATATTTTTCTCTTTTCATATTATACCAAAAAGCCTCTAATCCTAAAACAATTTAAAAACATCATATGTTTCTTTTCTATTCAATATAAAGGCTCTTACATCTTGTATCTTTATTACTGTGTCCCAGATTTCATACCTATCTCTTTATCTTTTTTCTTTTGTATCTGTGCAACATACTTCTTTTTTTCTGTAACTTCCATCCTTCTCCTTCCCCTTCCTTCTTCTTTCAGACCTCCAAGTGATTCTGTAAACGTTTTTTTTTATATCCTTCACTTCTTCTCCCTAGATTTTCTCCATTGTCTCTCCACACGACAAGTGTTTTTTTCAAGGACTTAAAGTATTGTATTTTAAAATATAAATACTTTCTTTATATAACAAATGATGTTTATTCTTAAACTCAGAGTTGCCAACACCCCAATTAACTTCTTCTGGCTTGCAGAGAGTCTGGATTGCTATTGTGAAACAACTTAAAATGCATGGTAACAGGACTAGCAACTTTTTCCATATATAGACTGTGTAGAAAATTACATTTGCTTAACTAGTTTTCTAGAAATAATTCAGATACTGTCATCAATGATACTTTAATTTCTGCTGAATACATTTCAGATACAGATGGCAGTTTTTATTCGTGTTCTTCTGATATAGATGAGTTAAATGGTTACTGCTATCTTGACACTACATCTGCAAAATGTTCCAGTGATTTTGTCCCACCTTTTCTGCATGAGGATGTGCAACAATTTTCAGCTATGGTCAACTTTTCTTTACAACATGCATGTAAATAATTTATGCAAACAGGGAATTCTTTTTCTTCAATTTGTCAAAAGATGAATGGAAAATTCTTAAAAATATGGGGGAACAACATGAATTGGTCTTTAAACCCTCTGACAAGGGGAATCATTTAGTAGTAATGCATGCTAATCAGTACATGGAAATGTGTATGGAACATCTTAGTAATACTGAAGTATATGCTAAGGTGACATTGAGTGATTATCAAAATGCACAAAAAGAATTTCAGCATTTACTTCTAAAGGTTACAGACTTGGGTATTTTTCTAACAAGACATAGATAAAAAGCTAAATAATGAAAATAATTCTATAGCATATTTTTACTGTTTACCCAAGCTTCATGAAATATGCAACACCCCCCAGGAAGACCCATTATCTCTGCTACTCATTATTTTTTACGAAACAAGGTGTATTTCTGCATAGTTATTTATTACCCTATGTAATGACGTTACCATCATTTATAAAAGATTCTTTAGATTTTTAGATAAAATTAAAGTCATTGAGTGGACTGAAGACATGTATTGGGTGTCTGTTGATGGTAAAAGTCTATACACTTCTATACAACATCAACATGTTTAGAAGCTACTAAGTTTCTTAGGAAACAGTCCACTAAGTAAATATGAACTGAAAGAATTTTGTCTTACTAATAATTATTTTTGTTTTTGTGAAGATATTTATGTTCAGAAAATAGGCACTGCTATGGGTGCATCATTTGCACCTGCCTATGCTAATCTTTTTATGGGCCTTTATGAGGTGGAGTATTTATATAGACATAATTTTTTTAGAACTTGTGCGGTTTCCTATTATAGATTTATAGATGACCCAGTATTTTTGTGTAAGGGTGGGATGACTAATTTATCTGCATTTGTTAAAGATTTGGATGTAAACATGTTTCAAATAAAATTTGATGGACTTCAACAGGGCCAAACTATAAGTTTTCTGGATATTGATTTAACAGGTGTAGCAGGGGAAAAAATCAAAACTAAAATTCATCGCAAGTTTGACAACAGTAATCATTTCTTACATAGAACCAGTTGCCATTCATCTCATCTGCTGAATTCTTTACCCTATGGAGAGTTACTGCGAGTCTATAGACTATGTATTGGTGAAAAGGAATTATACAAGGAAATGTGCACTTCTATAAATATGTTCTTGAGAAGGGGTTATTTCATGAACGATATCCAGAAGGCACTGGTTAAATTAAAAAAATAATTCTCTGGTACAAAATAACTTGAAAGCAGCCAGTACCTCTGTTATGAAACACTACAGAGGATATACTGGCAGTAATGCAGTAATACTAGACAAGATAAGTCAAAAGTTAGGCAATGTATATAGTTATTTCTTGCAATGTTTTTTCTCATGAACAAGTTAAGATAATCAAGCATTTTTGGTCATTTTTATTTAGATTTAAAGTATGTTGTGATACATTATGTAGATTTCCTATATTTTTATACACAGGAGGTAGGAACATACAGGACATTATTGTACACAATAAATTTGTTAAGCCAGTGGATAAGTTATGCAGCACTTTAGGTATACTGGGCACTATTGGTTGTACTAGATGCTCAGCATGCAAATATGTTGTTAATTTTTTTAGTTATATCAATGGTGTTCCCTTTAGTCATAAAGGACATTTTACTTGTGCAACATCTAATGTTATTTATGTTATAAGATGCTCCTGCAGTCTCTTTTATATAGGTGAAACTAAGAGAAGTTTTAAACTGAGACTGCAGGAGCAAATTAGAGACATAAAAATGGAAAAAGGTTGCTAGTCCTGTTGCCATGCATTTTAAGCTGTTTCATAATAGCAATCCAGACTCTCTGCAAGCTAGCATCCTAGAACAAGTTAATTGGGGTGTTGGCAACTCTGAGTTTAAGAATAAACATAATTTGTTATATAAAGAAAGTATTTATATTTTAAAATACAATACTTTAAGTCCTTGTTGACTTAATACTGAATGTTCATGGAAACCTTTGATATAATTGTTTTCTAAGTATAATAGAAATACAGTATTTAAGGTTTTAGATATTAATTAATTAATTAATTAATTAATTAACGTGTTTTATAACTGATAGTTAATGTTTGTATAAAATTGCACTGTGCTTTCCATACTGATTTACTCCTAGAAGGCATTTCTTGCCGAAGTGCTAGTGACTTGAGACGTTCTTGTTAATAAGGTGCAAGCGGGTGATTTTTATATTTTTTACTGGCCTTTCTGTCATATTTTCATACTTTTGGGACTTTCTTGTTGCATTTTTATTTTTTTTTAAGGATCATGAAACCTAAGCGGGGTGGGATAGTTATTATGGAGTGATGGATGTATTTGAGTAAAATGTCAGAGATATTATATAATGAAAAGAAATACTTACAAGTGTCTACGAACAAGATTGCCTTAGCTTACAAAAATATAGATTTAATTATGGAGGATAATTTGTTACAAGGGGCCATTGACAAAAATTTACATGAATTTTTGGTTGTTTCAAAACCAATGATTCCTGAGATCTTTGGGATGCCCAACATCCACAAAGATGTATTGAATCTCCATTTGAGGCCAATAGTGTCATCTGCTGGCTCTAAAACACAGCCTATAGCTGTTTTTTGTGGACACCGAGTTAAAACTATTTTATGGTTTATGCCAACATATATTGGTAGATTCATGGAATTTTTTGAAAAAAATGAGTATGGATGCTAGTTTTTGCTTTATTATCATGAAGCTGCGGTGGTGGTGCTGCGGTAGCATTGTCACCTCACAGTAAGACGCTGTCCAGTTCAATTCTCAGCTAGAGTGTCCTCTGTGTGGAGACATGCGTGAATGGGCGTACCTTCGTTGAAGGTTGTGCGTCAGGGCTGGTAACTCGGCACGTAAAAATCAACTACCAATCATTAGCAGACCGGAGTTCCACTGTGGCGACCCCTAACCGGGAAAAGCTGAAAGACACAAACCATTAATATCATGGATCTTTTTAGTGTTATTCCCACAGTGCAGGATTAACTTGATATGAGGAAGTTTTAATGGGATTGAATTTCCTGGCCCAACAAGACTTTAGGTCAATATTAGATAATAAGCGGTTGATCCTGAAAAATAATTTTCTTTTCTTTCAGGGTGGGTTTTTTAAACAAGTTGATGGGGTTGCCATGGGAGCATCTTGTGCCCCCATATTTGCCAATATTGTTTTGTTGTTTTCTGAACACCACTATGTTGTTTCATACAGTTATTGTGAACAAATTAGAGCTTATTTTCATTTTTTGGATGATATTTTTATCATTTGGATGTGTCCCTTAAATGTAATTGATGAATTTAAGAATTATATCAATAGTACCATGGAATGCTTGATATTTAATTATAATGTTGGATTGGTGGAAATGCATTTTTAGATGTCAACATTTTTAAGGATGTTGTTAACAGAAGGTATATATCAAAACTTTATAGGAAAGAATACTTCTCAAATTCGTACTCGTATTATAACAGTAACCATCCCTACTTTCAAAAAAAGAACATTATGAAAGGCCAGATGGTTTAACTATCCTTGAGAAAGATCTAGTAGATGAGTTGCGTTACATTGAAGGCCTATTTATGGCCAGAGTATACCCTAGAATTTTTATTGAATCCACTAAAGAGGAGATTTTACAGGGATGGGGAAAAATATCTTCCATTATAGAATTTTATTGAGAGTGTTGTAGGGCAGGAGCATCAGGGAAATATTGGATATATGAATAAAGAATTACTTTTCGGGTTAAACTATAATAAAGACACCAAGAAGGGACAGGATATTATTGTTAAGTATTTGGAGCTGGATATAAAGAAACTGTCAGGAGCCACCATGAAAAGTATAAAAACAAGTTTAATGAACGAGCGCTTTCACGCACACACAGGTGCGCTTCATCAGGTTACAAATCACATAAAGCTAATGCAGAATATATACACAAAGCTACAATAATTAAATGATTAAGCAACAATTAATTATCTAGTTAAAAGGGCAACAGTCATTCTACATTTAAAGAAACAAGTTCCAAGATCCATGGAATATGAATCTTAATGAGCGTCATTTATACACCTGTATTAAAACGCTAACATTCAATAAAAAAGCGTTTCATAACAAAATGCAACAAAAGTACTTACATCAAGCATATCTAAAAATTATTGTTGTATAAGAAGCCAGTACATTATTTAAATTACTAACATGTTATTTCATTCAGTACTGGTAAATTAAGGCATAAAAACGCCTATATTACCTATGTTAAAGCAACAACCATACATCCTTTAAAATTATTTAATGGCAATGTAAATGCAAAAATTCAAAGTATTATATATATACTTCTATCTTGAGCCTAAATTTAATCTTGTATGGAAAATTTACATATGAGCCATACTTTCTTCTCATAGTGCTCAACATCAAATATCATTTGGCAATTTCAATTGAAAACTCCAGCTTTTTGCTATCATTAAATAAATAGCTGTAATAATTATTTGTTTGAAGGACGCTATGAACGCGTCATACTGGCACTATATATTTAAAGCATATTCGGTCAAAGAACACATGTAAACATAATTTATTGTTCTTATATCACTTGTATCAGACGTTGTTTAATAAATTCAGCTGTAAAATCCAAACTATTATGAACATTTAATCATGACTAATGATCCAAATATATTAGTATGTAGGATGGACATATTAAAATGAGCATATTATAATTCAATATAAAACAGAATTGAGCATCTCATAATGTCATGTATTAAACAGTTGATAGTTCAAAGGCCTCAGAGTATAAAACATATAATCATGATACACGAATCTTAATCATGGACGGAACAGCATAGCACAACCTTTGTTATCAAATAAATATATCTTGGAGGGATGTCAGATGAATCAAATCCTGTAGGGCTAGTCACATGGGAATGGGTAATCTCATTTAGGTGTAAAGAAAGAGACACTAAGAAAACATAATAATGTATCAAGAGGGCCATTTAAATATCAGACAGTGTATTACTACGATCCTAGCAGAGCAGGACGTATGCTGACCACTGTATTGAGACCTGGTGGAATGTGAGCCTTCAGTTTCAATATCCATCTTAATTCAAGCAGCTCAATACTACTTAGGGTATCACCTTCTCTCTTATTAGAGTTTAGTACTTGTAAAACCAGAAAACTAAAACTATGTTGGGGTCTACCTTGACAGTGCACCGCTAGGGCATTAGCAGGATTGACCCTTCTGATGTCATAGACATGATTGTAGATACGATCCCTAAGACGACGCGATGTCATCCCTACATAGAATCCATCGCATTGATTGCAAACTGCAAGATAGATAACACCCCTGGTATTACAGGTGGCATAAAAGGCAGGTTTGAATTCTATGTTGGTACTTAAGATACTAGGAATTTGTATTTTGTGAATATACCTACATAATGAACACTTGCTGCATGCAAAAGTGCCAGTTTTTAAGTTTGCCCTTATATCAGTGATTGGTATATCCAATTTTTCTTTACATAGTAATCTCTTTATATTTAGGCAGTTGGTAAACCTAAATGTAGGTTTCTTTCCTACTATTTGTAATAATCCGGGGTCTAGGGACAAAATTTTCCAATTTCCCCTGATAATTTTAATTAGATTATTAACATCATTACTATATTTAATTTCATATGTCAGACCTTTATATTGCTCATTCTTGTAATTAGCATAATATACATTTGATGAGGAATTAGACATTTCAAAAAGAGTATTAGTTACGTCATCAACCAGTTCAACTGGATAGCCTCTATCTATAAAATGCTGTTTTTGATCCTTTATTAGCTCCATAGCATCTAACTCATTACTACATATTCTAAGTATCCTTGTCATCTGGCCTTTCACAATATTACGGAAAATATAGCGTGGGTGTAAACTATCGTAGTGTAGGATGCTATTTTTCCAACAGGATTTTCTAAATAAGGTAGTAATTACATTGCCACAATTATCCTTCTTAATAGTGATGTCCAAGAAGTTAGCATTGGTTAAAGAGCTCTCATAAGTGAAACTAAAGAAGGAAGTAGATGAATTCATATGACTAATAAATTCCCTCAGCAACTCAGTATTACCATTCCATAACATTAGGACGTCATCCACGAACCGTCTATACAAGATGACGTTGGTGAATCTAGGATCATTAAATAGATGTTCTTTTTCCCATCTATGAACCACTAAATTCGCGTATGCATTGGCACAGGGAGTGCCCATTGCCACTCCCCATGTCTGTGCATACGCTTTATTATCAAACAAGAAGATGTTATTATTAAGAACCAGATCTAATAGGCAACAAATATTCATAATTTCATTATTCTCAATGGTACCAAGCTCAACCAGATGAGACCTAATTGCGTCAAGACCGTAGTCGTTAGGTATGCTTGTAAACAAATTCTTGATGTCTAAAGTGACCAGAAGAGTATTTTTATTTATGCTGTACATGACAGTATCTGCCTTCAGGTCATCAAGAAGTTCATATGAATTCTTTAAAATAGTGGGGACATTTTTAACCATATCTCCCAACTTAGATTGTATATACAAAGAAGCATTTTCAGTGACCCAGCGTTCACCTGACACTATGGGTCTTAGAGGAGGTGGATCTTCATTTTTATGGAGCTTGGGTAGCCCCTTAATCACAGGAATTAAAGGTGACTCAATCATTAAAAAATCATACAAAGTTTTGTCTATACATCTGGTCATAAGTAGATCGTATATAGTGTCATGTACATAGTTAATGGTTGATGTTATCTTGCCCTTATCTATAAGTTTATATGCCTTGTCATCATTAAGCATGTTATACATAAGTTCTTTATAAAAGGAAGTATCCATTGCAACAATCCCCCCCCCCTCCCTTGTCAGCTGGTTTAAAGACCAGGTTCACATCTTGACAGAGATTATTCAAACAACATCTTTGTGCATAATTCAAGTTAATAAATATACCTTTATGTTTGTTCTGTTCATAATATGTATAGAACTCACTCTCACAAGCTCGTAAGAAACATTCAGCAGTTTGTGAAGTTGGGGGCATAAAACAACTTTTCCTCTTATGCAATGCAGTTTTATAATCAAGTTCGTTAGAGGAAGAACTATTCTTGAAAAACACTTTCAAAGACAATTTCCTAACAAACAAGCGTAAGCCTATCAGCGTATCCGACAATATACTTCCCCTGGAGGGGATAAACGACAAACCTTTGTTCAAGACGGACTGTTCATCTAGAGAAAAAGTTCTCGAAGTCAAGTTAAAGAACAGGTTTTTTAGTTCCTTGCTCTCCTTCTCCGTTCTGGCGTTTCCGCTGACATCTTCCTTTTCATTCTCCCCCGGCTCGCTGAGCGCTTGCGTGTTACGTTCTTGTAAGGGAGAGGAAAATTTAAAGGTATCGGTGCCATAAATGCGTTGTTAGGATTGCTAGTCTTTGGTTTTGCACCCAAGTCAGTGTTTAGACCCTGTTGATTACAGGGTAGAGAGATATTAGACTGACCAGATTCTCGAAAAATGCCACTAGTCTGACTATCAGTTATTGGCTGAGCTATCAAAGATTCTGCGGCCGTAGTAATAAGTTCATTATGCATCACCTGTGTATTTTCAGATGCATTAGAAGATAGAACACCTTCTTGTGGGTTGATTTTTGGCCAAACAAAGATGCGACCTAGCTGGAAGTCCTGATAGTCGCGTCTTAGTTTTTTTAATTTGATTTGCTCTAATTTATTGCTGTAGACAGCTAGTTGTTTATTCATGTTGTGCACCTTAGACATACAAAAGTCAGCTGGATAGTTCGTTGTAAGGGACATGTACTGTTCCTCCACTTTGGTTATAAGTTCAGCCTCGATAGGTGCAAAATAATCTATTAGTAAATGTAGATATTTATTGCCAAACTCAATATTAAGTTGTTGCCACTTTTGTAGCAACTCAGGATGGCTATCCCCGTAGCTCGGCATGCACAATACCCTCATGCCGCGGGGGATAACCTTAAAGTGGAGACAAGCCTGTAGATGTCTCTTTTGCCAAATAAGTCTGTACAAGCGGTATAAATCATTCTCCAAACTCCTTAAACGACCAAAAAAGTCATGCAAATTTTCAGTGCCACTATCTGTATTAATAGCAACATCACCTTGAATATCCAAACGCAGCAGCGGATTCTCTTTTTGATGGAGCAGACTATTCCAATTATCGGTTCCCATTGTACCTGTTGGGTTGTAGTCCAACTCGATATTCGGCATTTCCATCATGTAACGACCGGCAAAGCACAATAATGATAAAACTAGCAGCAAAAAACAAATGCCGGTCATTCAAAGGCTCCTGTCACCACGAAAGAACAAGCTGGATATAAAGAAACTGTCAGGAGCCACCATGAAAAGTATAAAAACAAGTTTAATGAACGAGCGCTTTCACGCACACACAGGTGCGCTTCATCAGGTTACAAATCACATAAAGCTAATGCAGAATATATACACAAAGCTACAATAATTAAATGATTAAGCAACAATTAATTATCTAGTTAAAAGGGCAACAGTCATTCTACATTTAAAGAAACAAGTTCCAAGATCCATGGAATATGAATCTTAATGAGCATCATTTATACACCTGTATTAAAACGCTAACATTCAATAAAAAAGCGTTTCATAACAAAATGCAACAAAAGTACTTACATCAAGCATATCTAAAAATTATTGTTGTATAAGAAGCCAGTACATTATTTAAATTACTAACATGTTATTTCATTCAGTACTGGTAAATTAAGGCATAAAAACGCCTATATTACCTATGTTAAAGCAACAACCATACATCCTTTAAAATTATTTAATGGCAATGTAAATGCAAAAATTCAAAGTATTATGTATATACTTCTATCTTGAGCCTAAATTTAATCTTGTATGGAAAATTTACATATGAGCCATACTTTCTTCTCATAGTGCTCAACATCAAATATCATTTGGCAATTTCAATTGAAAACTCCAGCTTTTTGCTATCATTAAATAAATAGCTGTAATAATTGTTAAACTATAATAAAGACACCAAGAAGGGACAGGATATTATTGTTAAGTATTTGGAGCTGTTTGCTAATATGTCAAATAGTTTAAAAATTTTTTGAAGCCTTTAAAGTTTAGTTTTAAAAGGGGCCCCAATATGAAAAAAACATATTTTAATCTGATCATGGTTTTGTTGGCAAGTCAGGTGGAAGTTATATTAATATCAAAAATAAAAAAGGCACCTTTAAGTGTGGGTTATGTCCCAGTGCCCTTTTATTGCAAATTATTCTGAACTACAAATACCAGGAATAGGTTAAAAGTTAATACCTAATGGTTATTTTAGCTGTGTTTCCAAGGGGGTGATATATCTGGCCTATTGCAAAAAATGTTGGTCTTATTATGTTGGGAAGGCTGAAAGGAGATTAAAACAGAGAATATATGAGCATTCATATGATATCAACAAAAGGAAGGATACTATTGCCCTGTATAGGCACAGCCTGAATTATGAACAAGCCAATTATAAGTTTTGGGTGAAACCTTTTGAGCGTGGTGACTGCAAAATTGTTTTGGAGTATCATGAGTTAATCTGGCAGATACAACTGGAAGCTTACACCCCCCCCCGGGTTAAACGACCATATGCCCTTTGTCCCAGCCCTAAAAAAAGGGCTATAAAGTATTGATGACTTGTGCATTATAGGGGGTTTATTCATTTAATAAATCCAGTTGTTAGAAGTTTTTTTTTCATTTAGTAATACACACATATATAGTATCATGTACAATATAATTGTTGGTGTGTTGCATTTGTGAATTTATGGATTTTAGTATAATTGTTTTTAGTATTATAGATATAATGGCTGTTTTTCATTGTGATATGTAACAGTTATCTCTAAAAGAATTGGGAATCAATGAGCCTTTTACTTCATGTTGTTAAATAACCGATAGTAGGTGGTTTGGTGCTATGTAAGTGATGTAGTGTATTATATAATTTATTCTGATAAAGTTCTGTGAGGTGGAACCAAAGTGCGTAATTCTTTATTATTTCTTTATTAAAGTTTTTAGTGCTGTTTCTGTTTGGTATTTATTTATTTTAATCCAATAGTTGTATTATACAGGGGTGTTTGCTTTTATTGGGTTCTATCTTCCAAACTGGGTTAGTTTTTTTTTTCTGTTAGTGTTTTGTTACTCGGTTGGCCACCAGTGGTTCTGTGTTTACAAATGCATAAATCACTATAATTGTAAATATCTGATCCCCCTATCTTACATCAAGAATCATAGTTGAGTCTACAGTAACAAAAGTAAAATGTAAAATTGTTATTGTCCCTTTACACAAAATATAGAAAGTAATTATTCCCAAACATGTCTCTCTCCCCAAGCTAAAGATTACATTTTCCTCACCATACTTCCAATTGTTGTCTCTCTTCTTTTGTTAAAAATCTAGTATCCTCTAATATCACTTTCCTGTTTCTTACACCAGTCAAGGGGGATTATTCTTCTTATAACATTCTTTAAACTATTAACATTTAATGCAATTATTTTACAGAAATGTTAACTTTTTAATATTGCACTTAACCTTTCCTTTTCTTTTTTCTTTATTATGCCCTTCTACAGTTTTCCTTTTTCTATCTTGAACTCTCTTTCCAACAAAATGTATTTTCTTTTTTTGACTAAATTTCATTGTATGTCTTCACTGTCACTCAACCCAGACTGTTCCTCCTCTCCTTTATTAAAATTAAAACTTTCATTACCTAATTTTGTAGTTCTTCTTTATGTTCCACATTATTTACTTCTTCTCATTCTATTTGTATACTCTTTTTCCTGTTTCCATATCTTCACTCTTTTGTTTCTGTTCTGCTAGTGTTTCTACTGTCTCTTGATCTACTTTTTTACTTTTACTTTTTTACATTTCGTACCAAGTATCCTACTTTCTTACATTTACACTTTACTTCATCATTTCTTATATTGTACCCTGTCTTTCCACACCCAAAACATTTCCTTTTTTTCACAATTATTTATCAAATGATAGCTTTCCCACACAAAAAAAAAATGTCCTTGGCTGATCTTAATTTTTTACCATATCTTTGCCCCTTCCACATTTATAATACCTGGAATATGTACAATGTTATCATTTTCAATTTTCAAAACAACATTGCAATCCCATGCAACCATCCATACACCCCTATTAAATCATTTACTCCAATGGAGTTCAGGAAGTTTGCACTGTATCTTCCAATGGATGGAGCCTAAGCCTTTTGACAGAAACAAATTGTCCTCACATTTCAAACAAATGCTCATATATCAGGAACCATAGGGGTTATGAAAGAAGTATAAATGGCAAACCCTAACATACAAACTATTTTTATAGTGGTAGCATTCTTTAGGTTCTAGGTTTTAAAATGAATTTTATTAGTCACAGTAAACATTGTAATTATTATGTTTGTAATATTTTGTAATAAACTTACAATATTTCAGCAACCACTCAAGTTATGTACATACTGTCAGCAGCATGTTATTCTTCTAGCTGAGAGCTTTCATATGATGCTTGGGAGTTCTGTCTATGTTACTTGTTTGTTGAGATATTTAGAAAAATGTGAAAATTATATCTATGTAAATGAATATCATAAAAAGTGGTTCATATCTCTTTACCTGCACTAGACAGAAGTCAAATATTAATTCAGTTAAGTTTGCCATTGGGTAAGCTTTAAAATGAAATATTTTAAAACCTTGACATAGCATGGTTTTGGAATTACTGATGCAAATCTGAACAAGTGATATTTGATGCATAGAGGCATCAGTAGGAGTTAACTGCAAATGGACCTGGAGGCATCACTTGAATGTAATGAGTTAATATAAACTTTTACAATATCTATCCCAATTTTACATATACTTAATAAATGATTTTTAATGTCATTTTTTCAATCACAGTCCTGAATGGAATGTTATTTTTTCTTAGTCTCACTTTGAAATGCTTTGAATACATAAGAGTTCCTAGGAATGCAGTCTTTCTTTTTTTTCATCCTATCCTAAAAAAATCTTCATTACTTAACCAGTCTAAAAAATAATGTCACAAAATGTATCTTTGTTTATATGAATAAATGCCCTTCCCTCATATGCTTTTACTCCTAAACGTGTTATTATTTTGTCCTATACCTTGTATCTCCCCATTTCATCATCTTCTTTTTTTATTCATACTTTACAAATCATCTTTCTTCCTACATTTAATGCTTTCTTTCTTTCTTTCTCTCTCTTTCTCCACTCCAGACTTTACCATCTCAGCATAGGATTTGATGTTCTTGACATGTGGTACATCCTCTCTCTGTATTGTCTCCATTAAGCCTCCCCATGAAACATCATTACCACTTTCAGGTTCACTAGCATTTACTAGCTCCATGAGTAGATCATCTCACACCCTCCAAATTGGAGGATTGTAACAACACATCTCAGTGTTGCCTCTTCATCTCTTAAAGATTTTGCTGAAATATCTCTTCAGAGTCCATTAACAGCTTATCCTCTGTTATTCTTGCTCTGAAAAAGCTCAGATGGTTTCTCCAGTTTCTTGCATCGATGATCTTCCAACAAAGACTCGACCACCTTTGCATTTCCTCCTTCCTTCATTTCTGGACATTTATCTTCATCAACAAAAATGTTTTTTTTCTTTTAACATTACTTTCATAGTATTATCACTATGCTCCAAGCACTCCATTTTTGTTTCACTCTCTTCCTGGTTTCTCTGAGCTGCCTCTGCACTTGGAATGGAAAAAGGAAGTACTACATCAAATCATGTCCCCATATGCAAAACAGTAGTTTTTTTTTATTTGTATACATACAGTATATACAATTCATATTTTACATATATACATATTTACAATATTTACATAGTTTAACATCAATCATTACATTACTATTCCCATTTAAGTATTGCCCCCCCACTCTACTCTTTAACCCAGAAACAAAACCATATTTTTGCAGTATCTTTGTCAAAGTCCATTTTGAATTGTATTGGATTTGATTAAGTCTTTCATGACCTATGTTACATAGAATACAATTCTGTCCATTTTCTTTGCTTCATTCTGGGATCTAGTCCCATAAAACACATACTCTATCATGTCCATGTTTAACATTTCAAAATTTAAATAAGTTTTAATCAGATCATGTTTACATACTTCTGCCACAGTTTTTGAATTCTCTCACATTTAAAAAAGATGTTCTGTAGTTTCCAACGCTTTACATTTATTACAAATTCTATCCTGTTTTTTTTATATGGCACATTTGCCCCCACTGGTAATTTTCCAAGGGGCACAATCCACAAAAATCGTTACATTCTTTAATTTTTTTATATAATTTCTGTATCTCACCATTATTGCTTTCTTCTTATCTATTTCTAACTCTTTCCATGGATCCACCAAAACAAAAAGGTTCTCATAATGTTACCATACCATTCTTTTCTATTCTTTTCAATCACATTCTTTTCAATTTTTACAAAACAATTTTGCTGTAAAATTCTTTCATTGCTTCATTAAAACACTTTCCCTTCTTTATTTCTATTACTTCCCAAATTTCTCTATATTTACAATACATTATTATTTCTATCAAGTCTTTATTATTTTTCATTACTTTATACATACTTAAAGAGGCTGCATGCATAACTGGATTTAATCAGCCTCACTCCCCCTTCTTCATACTTTATATACAAAATTCCCCTTTTAACCTGGTTCAGTCTTGTCCACAAATAAATAAAAAAATTATCTGCATAAATTCATTTTCATATTTCATTGACATTATGTAAACATTTGCTATATTTATTTATTTATTTGCAGTTTGATCACTGGGGAAGTCCACTGGGCTGAATTGACCCATTTTCAGTGGAGGCCCAGAGAGAAAAGCTCCAAGATGCATTATACAATTTAGATACAAATGATAGTTAATATTAAAGATCTTATGCAGAATAGGTACTCATAAACACATTCGATATCATGTATAGTTAACAAATTAATTAAGCTTGAAGGTAGGGATCATACAGTTTCATTTGAGGAAAACAGATATGGGTTAGGTGTGGAAACAGTTTACATACAAACCTTTTAAGTAAATGTAAATATGCTTTACATACACACATCAACAGTAGAATGCTATTTACAATATTTACAAGGTTGTGCTGTGTGAGGGTAGATGTAGGAGGTGAGAGCTTGGAGAGAAGCTATAGAAATTGTTGAGAGCTTAGATAGGCTCATAGGAAGATAACTATGAGAGTTGTAGAGCTTGGGAACCAGAGCGAGAACCCCCTTGGATTAGGTTGGGTGAAGGCAGGTACATTTCCATTTAATGGACAGGTGTTTGAATAGTTGGGTTTTGAAGTTTTCTGAGTTTGGTATGGTTCTTAGTGTGGAGAGAAGGGAATTCCATTTTTTGCCTAGTGAGAAAGATAGGAGAAGTTGGCCAGCAGGGCATTTAGGTTTATGGATAGTAATTAAGTTTTGATTTTCAGATCTGAGAGCTCTGTTGGGTGTATAAGGGAGAAGGATGTTAGTTAGAGCGGGACATTTTGTTGGGTGAAATATGAGTCTATGTGCAGTAGTGAGTTGGAGATAGTCTAGGTAGTTTGGGAGTTCAAGCCAATTCAGGGATTGTAGGGATAGGCAGTGATGGGTGGTATTTTTAGATTTAGAGGCAAATTTAGAGATTTTGTTGTAGCAATTTTCTAGTTTAGAGTTGATAGAGGAGGACAGGTTGGTTAGGAGAGGGGCTCCATATAATAAGAAAGGAAGAAGATAAGTCAAGGCCAGAGTTTGCCTGGTAGAGTTGGAGAGAAAGTGATTATTCCTATACAGCATACCTAGCTTTTGGTGGGTTTTCTTAATATTTTGTTGAATATGAATATCAAACTTGAGGTGTTCATCTACAGTACTGCCAAGTAGTTTGGCAGAGTGGACTACTATAGGTGAGTTGGTTTGACTATAGACTTTGAAGTTGTTTTTATCATAGGAGAGGGTCTTTGTGGGAGGGAATAGTAGAATCTTTGATTTATTTGCATTGAGAAAGAGGTGGTTTTGGCGCATACAGTTTTCAGTTGTTGAGAAAGCAGTTTGGGTTTTAGTCAGCAATTCAGAGAGGTTTGAGGCAGAGCAGACTAAGGTTGAATTGTCTGCATATTGAATGATTTTAGCATCAGGAATAGCAGTGTGAAAGTTATTGATGAAGATGTTAAAAAGCATTGGCCCAAGGATGGATCCCTGTGGTACACCAGTTAGGGTAGATAGGAAGGAAAAGATGGAGTTCTTCCATTTGACTGTCTGTGATCTGTCTGATAGATATCTGGAGAACCAGGATAAAGCATTATGTGAGAGATTAAGATTTGAGAGATGACAGAGAAGGTGCTTGTGGGAAACAGTATCAAAGGCTTCAGACAGATCGAGTAAAACAGTAGAAACTAAGTGGCCTGAATCTTGGGCTTGATTGACAGTTTCTAGGAAAGAGAGTAGAGTGGTTATTGTGCTATGGCCTGGACAGAAGCCATGCTGGGTAGGAGTGAGAAGATTGTTTTGGACCAGGAAAGGCATAAGTTGGAGGTGGATGCATTTTTCTAGGATTTTGGAGATTGGTGACAGCAAAGCAATGAGGCGAAAGTTTGAGATGCTGGTATTTTTGCCTCCTTTATGAAGAGAAAGAATATAAGGTGAACGCCAGAGTTTGGGGACATATGATTATTTTATGGATCGGTTGATAATGATGCTGATTGGGAGGGCAATGCCATCAGCAGCACATGTTAGGAAGGAAGAGGAATATTGTCGTGAGTGTTAGAGCAAGGTTTAAGTTTGGACAAAAGTTTTTTTATAAAGTTAGTGGAGATGGGTTTGAGTTCAAACAGATGAGGTGAGTTAGAAGGGGGAGGGTGTAGAGCAGTTGAGTTATTGTTGAGAAATGTCTTGATGAGGGTAGTAATAGTGTCTATGAAAAATGAGTTAAATTCAGAGTCTAGTTCAAGATCAGATTTACTTGGGTCAGGACAGGGATTATTCTTGGAGCCTGGATTGAGGAGTGAGTTTAATGAGCTCCAGAATGTTTTTTTTTTTTTTTATTGTTATTGGACTGAAGTTTGATATAGTAGGATTTTTTTGTCTTTGGTGATTAGTCATTTTGCACAGTTGTGGAGCTGTTTATATTGGAGCAAGGTATTGTCCAGTTTATTGTTTTGGTAAAGCTTCCATAGTTTGTCTCTGTGGTGCATAATCTGTTTTGTCTCTTTGGATAGCCAAGGAGCAGTTTTAGTTTTTATCCTTTTGTTTCTTAGTGGGGCTAGTGAGTTTAAAGTATCAAGGAAGACAGAGTTGAAGTATTCTATAGCCTTGTCAAGAGGAAGGATGTTTAGAATTTGCCAGTTCATTTGTTTGAAAGTATTTGAGAAAGGAGTTGGGTTGAAGCTACTAAGGCTATGAGTTTGAATGTACTGATGCTGGTGTGGGGAAGAACTAGTTGACCGAGGCACGAAGGCTGGGAGGTGGTCACTAAAGGTATCAGGAATTGTGCCAGAATTGGTTATTTTATTTGGATCTGAGACCAGGATCCAATCTATAGTGGATCCAGGAGGGTTTATTTTGTTAGTTCGAGTGATGGAGAGGATTATTTGAGCTAAGTTATAGAGGTTAATGGATAGGGAGGGAGAGGGGCAATTGATTTTATTCCAATCAATATTCACATCACCAAGGATATGTTTCATAGTGAATTTCATTAGAGGCCCATAGGAGAATATTTTCAAGTGAAGAGATATTGTTACCAGGTGAGATATATAGGGCAATGATGCAGATATTTTTATGTTTATTTAATTTTAGAATTCCAGCAGTTAGTTCAGTGTTCTTGAATTGAGAAATTGGAATTTGGAGGGGAATTAAGGTAAGAAGGTTGGAGTAGACTAGGGCAGTGTCTCCACCTTTTTTACTTAGTTGGTCATTTCTGAGACAATGAAATCCTGGGGGCAGAATCTCAGAGTCGGAGATAAAGGGCTTGAGCCAGATTTGACAGATGGCGAAGAGATCTGGTTGTTATGGCTTAACCAAGATTGAAATTGGTGTACTTTGTTGTTTAGACTTTGTGCATTAATTGTAAAATTCTTTAGGGTGTTGAGATAGGAGGAAGAGGGTAAGGGATGAGTGTTGTTACTAAAGGATGTAGGACCAGGGTTAGGATGGATATCACCAGCTTGGACTAGGTTGTTGAAGGAGATGTTCTTTTGCCATATTGGTCTGCCAGGCATGAATTCTGGTAGATTGTATATTGGAGCAGGTGACAGTATCTTAACTTTAGAGGAGAAGAGTTCAGGGTGGAATAGGTGCAGAGGGTTTGGCTGAATGAGAGAAATGGAGATAGAATGGAAATGGGAGTAAGAGTGAGGGGGGAAGGTGGGTTTGTATGGTTGTTATCTTTGTAGGTGGTATTGGACAAGCATAGGTGGAATATGAGGTAGCATAGTATAAGGGAAGTAGAAACAGAAAAAGAAGGCTGTGGGACTGGAGAGTGTGATAACTTGAGGAGAGCATGTTGGAGCAAAGAGAGAGTGGTATGAGTGGTTAGGAAAATAGAGAAGGCTATGAAGAAGAAAGGGTTTAAGACATGATGGAGATATTCTAGATATTTAAGGAAAGAGGAGGGGACTATAATTATTGGGTGGAGTACAGATTACAGAGTTTAAGAAGGATGGCTATAGGTGGGAGGAGTAATGAAGGGGGAGCTGGTATTGGGTAATTAGACTGAGTGGGTGGGGTAAGATAGGAATAAAGCTAGGAGTACTGGGGTGGGAGGAAATTGGGGACAGGGTAGGGGAGCAGAGTGAGCCCGTAGGGCAAACAGAGTGGGAAAGAACACTAGAGGTGAGTATGGCAGAAAAAGTATCAGCAAAGAGCAGTTTAAAGGCTGTAGTTGGAAGGTATGAGCTAAGTATTTCCAGCCAGATAATGAAGGCTGCTTTTATAGAGGGTGGTTTAGCAGGTGGGAGAAGATATTTACAGTCTAAGGATGTTAACTCATAACCAACTGTTTGTGAAAAAATAAAACTTGCTGGGATTATAAAGAATATCTAGGATTTATATTAACAGATGCTGCCACCAAATGGTAGAAGGAGATAGCAAACAGCAGGGATAGTTGGACCAGTCTTAGGTTTAAATATATTCTAGGGTAGTGATAGGAGGGGCAGAGGGCAAACAGTCTGCAGTAGGCTGCTAGAATGCACACACGGGAGGGCAGATTATCTCTATAGATAGTACATCAAGTCTACATTTAATGAGTGTTAAGCAACATACATTTACACAATCTTGTTGGGGGGGGTCTTCTCAGTAGTATTTTTCTAAGTACCGAGCAAGCTGGCCAATTCAAGGTGTCTTCAGGTGATGGCTGGAGGTATTCCTTTTGTGTTTAAAGCAGGGAAGGAGCACCCGGGATGGATTAATTTACACAGTCTTGTTGGTGGGTGGGCAGGTCTTCTCACTAGTATTTTTCTAAGTGCCAGGCAAGCTGTCCAATTCAGGGTGTCTTCAGGTAATGGTCGGAGGTATTCCTTTTGCATTTAAAGCAGGTAAAGAGCACCAGGGGTGGATTACAGGAGGCAAAAACAAGCAGCCTAAACTGCAGGACCAGCACAGAGGAGCTGTGGATGCTCAGGGCAGGAGTAAAAAATATAACTATATAACCTATTTTACTTGTTATTGTGTTTAGTAAATGTGCTTTCTTGTTGTATAAAAACCTGTCTTCCAGAATGTAATTGTGCTTTTAATTTCTTTAATAATTTTGTCCCAGTGCTCATGTCTGTATTCTGTACTTCCAAATACTATTCCTAAAATATCTATAATATTCTCATTATATTCCACACCTCCTATGACACCTTCATATCCAAATGTTTTACTTTTCACTTTATTTATGCTTAAACCAATTTCCTTTATCCATGTACTTAATTTTTCATTATTTTTTCCACCCAGGCTTTATTTTTCCTGTTACTACAATATCCTCAGCATAAGTATATGTTATTGGCAACTGCCTTACCTCCATCATTCTAGAGCATCCCTTACTTGAAATTTTATTAATTTCCATTACTAATGTGTTCATGATTATAGCAAAGATCATACTGCTTGCAGGACATCTTTGTTTTATACCACTTTCTATTTTCAAATTATCCCCAGTCCAGATGTTTATGTTGAATCTTATATAATTCTTTTCATATATTGATTTAATTACTTGTAATATTTTTTCACTTATATTATATGCTTGTAAAATACCCCATAATGCTTAATACTGAATATTATCATATGCCGTAATAACATCCCAATCATGATTTTTGTTTCCACATTTTATTAATAATATCATCAACTACTTCCCTTATTGTCCACAGTATGTCGACTCCCTTTTCATTTTCTCCAAAACAAGTTCTGATCAAGTACTCTTTCTATTTTACATTATAATCTTTTAGTTACTATACTCATGAAAATGTTATAGTCTGTGTTGTTCAGTGTAATTGGTCCCCAATGTTTTTAGTTCATCTTTATCTCCTTTCTTTAAAATAAATTTTATCACATGTGTGAACATTTCTTTATACATAATTCCTTATTCTAGCCACTCAGTCATTACTTCTATAAACACCATTTTGGCCAGTCATACATTTCTTTATACATACTATATTCAATTCCGTCCAAACCTGTCGCTGAATTAACATTAATATCTTTCAAGATCTAATTCAACTCATTTATGTTTATTTTTCTTTCTAAATATTCATTCTATTCCTTATTTAATTTTCTTCATTGTAAATTTATTCTATGTTAACTTCCTTTTTACTGTATAAATCTAATACATATTCTTTAATTATTTCATATATTTCTTCTTATTTTTAACTTGTTTCCTTCTTTATGCTTAATCCTTTCTTCCTTCTGTTACTATCTTATGTAAATATGGTACTACTTCTTTTTTTTCTTGCAAACAATATTTTTGCTTAAATAATCATGTATTAATCTTATCCTGATTTCTTCTATGTAATTCTTTTTCTTTTTCACAAAAGTATTTTTTCTGTATTAAATGTTTAAATATTTTTGACTTAATATTTTGCATTTATTTTTTTCTTTTTTCCTTTTCTTTTCTATGCATTAAAATACTTTTTGTATTTCTTTTTTAAAGTGAATCCACCAACATATCCAATTTTCATAAAAATCTCTCATAACACTATGTTGTTTCTATAATTCTATAATTTCTTTTGTTTCTCCTGTTTCTAATTCTTTTTCATTAATTCTTTTTATACCTTTTTCACTTTTAATATAGTCATCATTTTCATGAATTCATATCCAAATTGCCACATGATCAGAAAATCCAGTATATTTGATACCTTTTTGAATAATTTTTAGGCCTTCTGATACCAAAAAATAATCAATTTCTCTCTTAATTTCATTTCTTTTTATAAGTCCGGTGTTCATTTTCAGATATTTTTAATTTTCCTCCTTTCATAATTTCAGTAATCACAACTATCACAACTATTCTTTTCATTTCTCAAATTAGAGTTAAAGTCAACTGTCATTATTATATCCATGTTAACACAGACATAATTAACTATATTTTAAACATTGTTTTTTTTTCTCTTTTTTGTTACATATGCATACAAAGCTATTAGTCTATATACATATTTTTCCATCTTAAATCCACTACTGTTATTCGGCCCAGTTCTACTATTGTAATATCTAATATTTTTATATTTTCTTGGCATAATATACATATATCTGAGCATGTTTCTTTGCCTATATTCAAATAACAGAACCATTCCAAAGTTTTTCTGTTCGCATCCTTTCTTCTTCTAATATTTTGTCATCTAAAAGTATTACTTGAACATCTGTTGCAGCACACCATTGCCCAAATACCAATTCTTCTTTATTCTTCATACTGTTAACATTCAAAGCTAATATTTTCAACTTTATAGAACAGTTATTAAAAAATTTTCTTATCCCGTACCTTTCTTATTTTCTTTAACCATTATATTTTTACATTTTCTTTTTCATTCTCTAACTCTCTTTCCTATTGAATTTCTCTTGCATTTTACTATATGACTCTTGCTTCATCTGTCTTTCTTTCTTTTTTGTTTTCCTTCTCTTTGTCTTTCCCCTTAAATGTAAATACCCTTTTTATGTTTTTTTTGTTGTGTTGTGTGTTTCTGTCCATCTTCTAAATCTTTTTCTTGTACAATTTCACCTTTATTTTCATTTTCATTTTTCTTTTTCTTTGTATTTCTACCTCACATTCTAACTATGAATATGCTCTATTACCACATTTCTTACATTTCACTTCACATTTCTTTGCATTATTGCCTATCTAACCACTTACATGATATTTTTTGTCACATTCATTAATTAAATGATCACTTTTCCCACAAAAATAGCAAGCCTTTGATTATCCTCTATAACTTACAAAACATCTAATGCCATGGGCATTAATAATAATAGGTATATGTATTACATTGTCATTCTGCATTTTAAAATTTATGTTTTTCCCAACCCTCAGTTCATAGTTTTCTTTCATCATAGATTTTAGTAGTGTCCAACGCTTCTTTACATATAGTTAAAAAATATTCATTCAGTTGTTTTGCTTCCTCTTCAGTTCTAAACTGAATCATAACTCTTTTTCTGTTTGCTTGAAAAAGGCCTGCACTACATATTCTGACCATGGAAAATCTGCTTTCTTTTCTTCATAGGCTCCCAAAAAGTTTTCCATAGCACAACCAGTTTCAAAAAACAAGTCAAAAAAGTTTCTTTGTTACTTAAAATGAAAGCTCTTACCTCTTCAGCTTTTACTCCCAAAGATGTAATAACATTGTCAAATACCTCAAATCTGTCCAGGCCTCTTTCTTTTTTTCTTCTCACCAGAACAACATATTTTTCTTTATTTCTTTCATCTCTGTCTTCTCCTTATTTTCTTCTTCCACCATTAGAGCATAGGACTTTTTTTCCTGGAACATTCTCTAGTACCTTTTCCTTCTCTTTTTCTTCATCTTGTATTTTTTTCCATAATGTCACTGCAGGTTTTTCTAAACATATTTGTCCATTTCCACAACTGTATTTAACTCCAACTCCTTCCTGATCTCCTCACCATCAGCAAAAAAAGTTTCTCTGTTACTATATTTTCTTCATTTTGTGCACATTCAACTTCCAAATTATTTTGGCTGTCATCACCCATGTTTTCTCCCTGTTCCTCCAGGCTACCTCCATGCCGGGAACAGGAACAGGAAGTCAGAATGTGTAACACCCAATCTCTTCCTCAGACTACCAAAAATAGGGGATGCTCCTTGATGCCCTGACCATATTTACCCTAATAGCATTTTTATCTTGGCATTCCCCTGAAAAGAGGCCACTAACCCAGTTGGACTATCCTTGTCAACAAAAGATAAAGAAATAAAAAAAATTGAGTCAGAAATTGTCCACTTTCTTTTTATAAATGCAAGAGAAGAGTGCAGTATTTCATGGGCCTGCTACTTTAAGGCAAGTTAGACATTTAATGCTCACGTTTTTCTTTCCTTTTTAAGTTGCTAATAGTGGTTTAATAGTTACTCGAGTAAGCAACATTTTTGATTTTCTGTATAAATGCAGGATCTGGAAGAAAAATGTAAAAGGATTGAAAACATTGTTAATGTGCTGCAGAAAGAAAAAAATAAATATAAACTTAAAGGCATTCACTGAGCAAATTCAACTAATGAAAAAAGCAAATAGCAATAATCACACTGATGTGATAGATCTGCAGGAGAAACAATTTATTAAACAGAAGAAAGAAACTCTCACTAAACTTCTGAGATAGCTCAAAGACAGAACAACAAAGACATTCTTGCCTTGAATACCCCAGCAACAGCTAAATTAAACTATAGTGTAATACAAAAGACTGTTGAACCTGGCATGGTGATAGAACAAACAGGCGCTGAACCTGAAGCTGCAGAAACCAACTGAATTAAAACTTGCAGTATGAAGAGTGCTTCAGATATTTTACTGCCGAATGTAGTCCAGTTGTTGAGTCTAAACAAAAAGACTCACCATCTGTGTCTGATGGTAAATTCTTCAGACCTACAGGTATCGAAGTGTAATCATAAAGAATTAACAATGAAATTGACTAAACTTCCATTATCCTTCTGCTAAAAGGAACAGATCGTTTTTCAGTGAAATAAAAATCAGTAAAAGTACCTGTGACTGACTTGTACCTTGTGAAATAAAATTTTGCAAAGAAAGAGCACCTGATCTGGAAACAGCAACTATAGAAGTCTTACACTTTAGTAGAGGCACTATCTCAGCAAATTCTGAATATTAGCATGAAGCTGTACAGCTACATTCTAAGCTGAAAATATCAGAGAACTGGACAGCAGAAAGCATGGGGTGAACTGATAACAGTACAGTCAAAAATAACTTCTGGTATCCAAGACAAACAGAAAGATCAGACAATGGCAACTGGCAGTGAAGGCATGCTACACAGAACATGTGATTATGGACATCAAAATGCAAGATAACTCTTACCATACAGTTTCTAAACTTCCGAAAATGAAAGAACAGGTGAATATGCAAATATTGCGACCCATGAACCTGAAATTCTGATGACCATACTTGTCAGCAAGCTACACCAATATATACTTCCACTGACAATGGAAGTCAAATATTTTGACAGTTTGCAAAGACAGTCCAGCCTAGATCAGGTTAAATGTAATTGATGGAAAATGCACTGTAACCAGAGAAAGACCAGCTCCATGAATGTGTTAGTTAAATATTAGTACATGGACATTTTGTTCAGGTTCTGAGTGAAAGCTTGCTGTTTTGCCATCTACTGATAGAAACTCAAACCAAAGGAAGTAGTGAGGTTTAGAAGGACAGTAATTGTAAAGACATTTTCAGTTTCTCAGTCTTCACTGGAAGTGTATGTGAAGAATCAAAGGAATTTAGAGAAGAAGATGAAAGAAAAGTAATTGAAATAAATGCACCTGCAAGTTAAATAAATTTATCTGTAAATAAAAGAAGTACAACAAAAAAGAATTAAAAGTTGGAAATCAAGGTAAAAACTTGGATGAGAAGTTTATGTCATGCTCAGAAATTTAATGCATGTTCTACAGAAGGTACTAGAGATGTAAAAAGAAATGTTTACAAGTATGCTGAGCCAGGAAAGAGTAGCAAAGGACAATAAGGGGAATCTGATCTGTCAGTCACATGATGATTATGTAAAGGTAATATGAGGGAAGCTGTCGGTATTAAACACTGTGAGGGGTTACAAGTCACAAGGGGCATACATGAGAGAATGAAAGTGAATTAGAAGCATCCAGGAAACAAAGCAACAAGAGTAAGGAAAGGTCCTATCAAATAAGACTTGTTTTGTAATCTGAGGAGATGACAATAGCATTCCTGACCGTGGTTTAGTTATTTTGTTATGAGCTGTCCAATCTGGAGCTGATTTGCAAATATAGATGTTTGTATGGAGGACACCTGTTTGCTTCTGGGACCATGAACCTGCTATGATGGAATTGGTAAGATCAGTGTCATTCCTGATCCCAGGTCTAAGCTTTGTTGGAGGGTCATATGATACTGTGCTGAGTTAGCATGGAAAGTACCCTGGTACTTATAGAAAAGATGAAGTGGCTTATAGAACAGAGTGAGTAGATGATAGGAAATATAGGGTTCTTCCTGTGGCAGGCAGGCAGACAAACCTTTGTAACCAATAGGGATCAATAGTTCTCATAATTTAAGATGGTGATGAGGATTATCCAAAAAGATTCTTAGTCTCTGGGTCTTGAGAATGTTTGGTGAAGTATCTCCTATCAGCCATTGTATGCAAGACAGCAGAATATGGTTAGAAACTCTTTGTTTGGGAGCAAATATTACTAATGATGAAAGATCAGGCCTCATTACCAGTGAAGTGAGGAGCATGGTGAAACATTCCAAGAGAAAAAAGTACTATGTTTGGTTTAATCAGACATGAAAACAAAGTGTAATGATCATCAAAGAACTGTGCTTTTACCAGCATACATGCTGTCTGTGTCTGTTATGTTATTCTGTTGAAAAATGCATTCTTTTATTTTTATTGCTTTAAGTACTGAATAAAGGCCATTGTATGTTGTTTAAAGTGAACTTTAGGTCTCTCTCACTCTCTCTCTCTTTTCATAGAAAGTTTCACTATAAAAGTATGGACTTGATTTAATTACCCTACATAAAAGCTCCAAATCTAAGTGCAAAAGTATCATAAAATGAGCCTGTTAATGTTATGCCTTTATAGGAAGACACTGTCAACTAAAACAGTGAAAAAACTAACAGTCAAATAAGCAAGCATACAAGACAGAAATGTGAACGCTTATGCTTCAAGATCTCTGCCTGACTGTACCTGGATCCAGAGCTCAGTAATTACATGCAGCCTTTGCTTGTTTGGAGGTTGAGAGGTTCTCTCCATGTGTGTGAGGGTTTCCTCATGCATCCAGGTTTCATCTCACCTTCAGAAAACATGCTGTTTAAAACATCTAGTCTAAGTTTTCCCTATATTATTTTTACTGTTGCCCCTGAAATCCCGAGGAGACTGCATGGGCCTGGTAAGTGAATAAAAGAAGTGGCTATATTACTAGCTGTCAAATTAAAAGCTTCAAATGCAGTAATGTTATCCTGTGCATTATATCTGTAAATTTGTGTTTTGGATAGTTTTCTTTGGTAAATGGAGGAAGTGCTATTCTTGAACCTGAAATACAGTTCTAAAATGAAAAACAAACCCTATGGTGTGTGTGAGAGACACTCCTTTTAAATACCCTTAGATGGAAATTTCCTGCTGCTCAAATCATTCCTACTACTTTTTTGATAATTTACTATGAGTCACTGAGTTACTCAATGTAGATATTATCCAAACAATTCAAATATATTTTCATGTCATTGTAACATCCTTTTCATTGCATCTGAGGCAGATTTACAATTATCTGATACATCTGCATGTAAACAGGGCAAATGAAACACGGCCAAAATACATTACTACATGCACTTCAGTGTCAAGGACTCTGCATGGTCTCATTATTTCTCTTTTATTTCTGCTTCTGTACAGCTGCAGTACTAGTTATCAAAATCTACGTTAAATCATCATTCCTAGTATTGCTGTAAACATTGTTTTATGATAGACAAATGTATATCTGTTACTTTGGCAGTAGAGTTGTGTTCCGGAAGCAGTCTAGTTGGAAAATGTTGTACTGAGTAACTTCTAATTCACTGGTTGCCACTCATTAAGAGTACCCTTCATCATCAGTAGTACACTTCTTGCTAAAATATTATTGCAGCTATTGAGAAGCAGTTTTTGATAAAGAGTTTAAAATGCTTTATGTTCTCCATCATGGTCAGAATATATAAGTAGCAAGGAATGAGGTAGTACAGATATATACATGGCTACTGCAGGAAGGCATGCCTTCTGCAAAAATATTTCATATCATAATATTTCCCACAGCTTTGGTGTGCACACTTAAAGGAAGAGTCCATGCAGTCAGTGTAATATAAAATAATTCTATGCAGTTTTTGATTTAAGTGGTGGGTTCTTGATGTGCTGTTACTCATTGAGGTTGGTATTGAATAGCTGGCCAAGTTGGTAGCCAGTGCCCTTCAATGTTAGAACAAGATTTTATTAATCTACAAAACCATTATTATTCCAAGTTAAATCTTGCATATGGTGATTGTTGTATTAAAGGGGTAATTTATATTGGTCTGTGTTCTAGCTGTTCAGGTTTTTACATCGGGAAGACTGGGAGACAATATCGTGAAATAATCTGCAAACATAATTACAATATTCTTTTACATAATTCTAACAGCTATACAAACATACACAGCGTTGTTTTGATTTCACTACATTTATATTTTGTCTATTAAGAGTTCTGCATAATGAGTGAGGGGGATCTTGGTAAACTTGGCCTGAATATAGGGAATTGATATGGCAACTTAGGTTGAATGCTTCAGTCTTTTCAGTACTTAATGAACAGCTCTCAATTTTCCCTGTATTAAAACTAAAAGATGTTAAATTATGAATGTTCTGTCTTGAATGAATATTTAGCAATTTATACTTTTATGTTTTTCCTCCATGTACAAATTTGCTCATAGAATATTAAGTAATGCTGACATGTCATTGTGTGATGGATTTTTAAATATTCATTTAATATGTATTACTTTTGCCATGTTTTCAACATTATTAATAATGTAGTATGCTGTTTTAAACAGAGTTTTTTTGATAAAACCTTTCAGAGACCAACAGGAGACATGCTGGAGATGTCACAGGCATCAGCATCCAGGATCCTCCATCATTTCCTGAATGCTATAATTCAACAAATACAAGGCCATCTCAGACTCAGCCTTGGTGGAGTTGCTGCATATCCGTAAGTCAAACAACACTCACATAACCCACACGCAAGGTCTCAACCTGGTCTGTGACATCAATAAAACTTGTTGGCAGGATAGATTTCTGTCCCAGTGACTCCCCCATCTGTGGAATAGAATTCCTCTTCATGTCAAGCAGAGTACCTCACTTGCCCTTTTTAAGAGGAACCTAGATAATTTGGATGGAAAACAGAAAATATACCCCTGAGATCCCACCTGTGTCCCTGCTGGATAGGGAAAACAGGTGCTGACATTGTGGGAATATGGGTGAAATTCTTGGCTAGGCTTATAAGGGCCTCAAGACCGATAGCCTAGTATTGTCCTATGAACCTATGAACCTATGAACCTATGCCAGGGACCACATACATTTTCCACATACTCCTGACGGCAGGGCCATAGATATTCAGGAGTTCTACCCTGTAGTACATTACCCTGACATACTGGGTGCCATTGATTGTACACATACAGAAATCAAGGCACCATCTGGGGAACAGGGAAGGGCCTACATAAATAGAAATTGCTTCCGCTCTATTAACTGCTAAGTCATGTGTAGTGCTAAGGGAATCATCCTGAATGTGTGTACTGGCAACCCAGGCAGTTCCCATGACTCACATATCTGGCCGCTCCTCTCAACTATATCAGATGTTCACTAGGACAGGGTGTTGTGTGTGTGAGGAGGCAGGAAGCCTAGGCTGACACAAAAGGTAAGTGAGTATGTGTGAGTAAGAAAGAGAAGCAGACAGACATTTGGATAAAGTAACAAATGGCCAGTAAGACGGAATGAGCTTTAACCTTCATGGCTGAACCATGTAACTGTTGTGTGTGTGCCTGTATGGGCCTCCAGGTGAAATTGGTGTGTGAGTGCCTGCAATAACACAGCCAAGCTCTGTGCTGTCTTATGTCTTTGTATGTCAGACAGGTGTGAGCCTTGCATGGTAGAGGTGGCAGTTCAACGTTATTGTATCTGACCAAGAGAACTGGTTCTGTCAAGAGTTGCACTGGCATGTCCATGCCAATCGTCAGATTCATTGCTGCTACCTGAATATGACTGATGTCTGCTAAATGAGCTCCCCTCACGAGGATGCCCAGGACCATGACACCATGGCTGTCTTGCCTGGGTGTAGACACCCCAAAAACTAATGGAGGAGTGGACGTAGTGCCAGTATGGGAGCATTATCAGGCATGGCCACATCAGATAACATCAGATGATGTGGCTGACTTACCACCATGTGGATACCATCCCCTACCAACAGGCATTCCATCACAGACACCACCCATTCCAATGTGCCATTCATCTAACCCATTGAATCAGCAACAGTGTGGAGGCAGTCATGCATGTCAGCTTGTGCCACTTTTACAAACCTAAGGGTTTCTCTGGAGGACCTATTGGAATGCACCTGAACCTCCATGATGGCCCTAAACATACATCGAGCGGCAAGGGAAGACAGACCAGGTTCAGATGGATGATGGACAGCTGACCTCCTCTGAGCACCCTAACAACCTTCCTGTGAGAAAAACAGTTGTAAGCCAAACTGCCCTTATTGAGTGTCTCACCTTCCACCTTTCCAAAATCTGAGGGCTCACTGGAATTGGTTGCCAAAGGTCTATTGGCTTTGTCTGATGGAATTACAGGGGATGGCTGAATGTCAACCTCAGTGCCAGATTCAACCTCTGCACCACGCAACTGTGCCTCTGTTTGGCCACCATAATTAACAGAGTCTGCTGATACTCTACCATCAGGTGGTAGGGTTTTCACAATGCCACTGTCAGGATCACCTGTGATAATAAGCAACAGATATAGAAAGAAAAATGATTACCTATACTACTATAGCCCATTATAAACTAACAGTTGTGTCACTATTACAGATAGCATAGCAATACAAACAACAGTCCTGACACCCACTTCACCAACTAAATATTTAGTTGAACTGCTTATCAGTACTGACATAAAAATGTTTGGATTACCATATACAGATGGTTGTAGGCTCCCTATGTTGGATGGTCCTAGAAGAAGTTAAGCAAAAGGTAAGGACAGCATAATCAGAATGAACAGTAACAGAGCGGGTTAAAACTTTTAGCCCTTTATATGTACATTAATGATACTTTTTAACAAGAACTTGGATGACACATCCACCCAAAGCCCATGTGTAATCAACCAGAATGTGTTGTTAACTGTATCAATCTGCAACTATCCCCACCACACAAAAACAAATTTAATATTAAATAGAGCTTAAGTATTGCTGTCAATATTTTACTATATAAGAAGTATTTAGCAATTAAAATAGGTAAGTCTACCTGGAAGCTTCTCCTGGGATATAATTGTCCTCCCTGAAACAGCAGAAGCAACATCAATGACATGCTGTTGCCCACTTTCCAGTGTGCTGTCTGGATCCCTGACAGTGGAAAGGAGCTCTTCATTTGGTGTCAGTGGTGGTTTTGTTGCAGCCCCCCCCCAGGTAGCCATCCATTCAAGCTGTTCACCTCTGGGCCAATAAAATCATGTTAGTTGCCCTAATGCACGCCTAGTCATATGTTCTGGTCTGGCCACTTACTGTGTTCACCCTTCACATCAGCAGCTATCTGCTGCCAAATTTGCATGCTGCCATACATGTCCACATATCCCCTCTCAAGCAGAAAGTTACCATGACACCTAAATGCTTCCACAATTACTTTGTTTTCAGGGTCACTGAAGGAGTGGTTGCAGGGCATGGGAAGCCTGGGTGCCATAGTCCTAGGTGCCATAAAAAAGGATAACACACATAAGTATCACATAAATAAAACCCTGCTTTGATATAACACATAAAAGGTAGTTATTTCACTATATCCCCCTGGAGAAACATAAAACAGTCAAGATCTTCAAATATAAAAAAAGAATTGTGTCATTGTAACATATAACAATCGCACACAAAACAAGGTTGGATCCAAAACAAGGAGAATAACAATAGCCAAATCATGTTTGTGCCAAAACAGAAATGCAACGTGGCTTCCCCACTGCCAAAACAACAGGCAAATGTCACATTTTGCTAACAAGCCATCAGTGAAATGCTAAAAGTGCTATCAAATAAACTGTCCCTGAAACATATGTTCACATTAACCACATAACATTACATTTTAAGCAATTGTCAGTCATGTGAACCTGTGGCCAGTAATCCCCAAGAGGTGTGTATGGGCCATGTTAGCAGGCTAACACCCCTATGCCATTGACAATATGGGAGATTTACATTTCATGGAAATAACAATACAAGAGTGTACAGAGAAAAACATTTGTAACTTTAGTACTTGTGATGCTGGTTAAATAGACTGTGCATCTGAAAAGTAAAATTCCCTGCCAAACATGCCTATGCCAGCAGTACATTTCTTTGAAATGCATACAGATAAAAGAAGCATTTGTTCATATATATATATATATATATATATATATATATCTTAAAAAGATTTTTCTTACTGACATTTCAGCATATGCGGTATGTAGCAGAAAAATGCAAGCACACCTTACAAAGATCAATAGTCTTCTGTGCAAATAGATCCCAAAGTAATATCTTCTTCTTTGTTATCCACATAAACAAGTCTCCTAACCATCAGGTTCCCTAGCTGCATAGTTCCCTTTTATAGTGTAGACTCAGGGTTGTGAGCACAGTGCAGGTGCAAATTAGATGTGAATAGAATTGTTGAGTCTCAAATACTTAACTCAGTATAACAGATATAAACATAGTGCAGGAACTTCCTTAGTGTTTGTTGCTAATGGATTGCAACTTTGAATGATTACTGTTAGGGGAAAGGAAGACATAACAGCAATTCAGACTCCTGTACGTCCAGTGGGTATGTCAGCTAGGTTAGACTTACATAGTGTAGAAGAAACTGCATCAAGGTTTTAAATTTAAGTAAGCAGCACACATTTCAATGTTTCTGTTCAGTAACATCCAACCTCCCCTCCATTTCTTGACAACTGTATATAATCGCCATTTAATATCCTCACACATTTTAAGGACAATGATACAGAATTCCTTATAGATTGCATGTCTCAGATTACTGGTGAGATAAGAAAAGAATGAGCAGCAAACACAGAGAGATAAGAAAGAGTTGCATTTATGCCAGCAATAGTCAGAAATGGTTGTGTGATCACTCAGTGTACTACTTTTGAAATTAATACATGTAGAAACAACTGTCATATGTTTTGTTCGTACTTTGGATGATGCTGCATTTGGTTATATGCACAGTGATATTAGTTCTTTGCTGCAAAGCTGTTTGCGTGGCAAAGAGGGATAAGACACCCTTATTGTATTTTAAAGGTCCATTGGAGTGAGAGTTCAAATCCATACCTGTGTAAAAATATTTCTTGTATACCAACATACATTTTGTACTGTTGTTTATTTAATGCATTTATTTTCTTCATTTCACCCAATTTTCCCTTTTTTCTGTGTTTTTTTAATACCAGTCTTTGTACAGTGAGTGGCTTAGCTCAAACAAAGGAAACAGAGAAGCACAATGAATGTCATGTTTAGCTGTGCTTATCTTATTTGCATGATACTTAGCATTGCACATATCTGGACTAGTGGCTCACACAGGAAGGAGACAGAACACCTGTAGACAGTGTAAAGGTAAAAAAAGATACATTGTTGCAGTTTTTGCTTTTCATTGCGCAATACCACTAAACAACACCTGCAGCCATAGCCGGCGTTAGGCACCTACGAAACCTGTGGCCGTGGGGAGCCCCCAGTTACTTCCCCACAAATGAGGGCCCCTATTCTGCAGCCGCGGGTTGCTCTGACTGGCATTGCTCTTCTTCAGCTCGGCTCCTCGTGGACGTCCGCTCGCATAGTCCGGCACAGTATGTTCGACCTAGGAGTCTTTTCGATTCTGTAAGAGACGTAAAGCCAGAAAAGAAAAAAACAGTGGAACATAGACAGTACTTGTTTGACTCACATATCGCATCTGTACTATACCATTGCAGCCTGTCAGACCTCAACATCGTAGCAAGATCCTTAAGTAATCATCATTGTGCTTCACAAGCTATCAGCTTCAAAAATCATACCGCTGACATTTAAAATAAAAAACAAGAGCATTTTCTTATTTTTCTGAAAAGAAGCTTTTGAGGAAATCGACTGTACGTAGTTGTTGATAAACAGTCTTTCTGTAGATTTACTTCATTTGTATCCTAAAACAGGTCAAAAAGTCAGTAAATCTACAATGAGGAAAGCTTAATCTGGAGGCACAAAAGTCAGAGCATTGTACATAAATAAATCATAATAACTGTGGAACCTGATCATACCAGACAAGTCATCATACATTTCCTGTGCATAAATAATTCATATCCAAAGTTGGTGTGGGACTTATGTAACTTCACATTCTCAGGTTTGGCAATAATACAGAGTTTAATATCATGGAAGGGTAGTGACAACATAAAAACTCATGTTAAATATGTTATTATCTACTATCAGTAAGCTTGCTTTCTAATATTTATTTTTTTGCTTGCATTTGTCACTGAGCTACATTTTTTGTTTATACCAATGTCATAAACATAGTCAGAGCATAGACTACATTTCTGTTCTTGTTTATCTGATATGGTAGATTGAGAGGTACCAAAGGCTGTAGTACCATTATCACTGTGTAAATTGTGCGCATATGAGTACAGTCGTTGCAACCAACATTTATCTGTTTTCTTTGTGTTCATAACACTCCCTGTATAGTCCTCAGTGTATATATACAAATATTTGTGCTGAGCTTTGTGTTCGTACTCTGCCTTGTGTGGTCCAGGGAGTGGCTGAAAGGTTCCTTCAGCCAGATCACCTGCTCACTTAGGAAATAAAATTACATAAATAAACTGAGTGATGTTCCTTACTGGGTAGCGTGTAGGGTAGGGCATGACAGTTAAAAAAGCTTGGTTTGCCTGCATTCCAAACATATATAGACCAGCATTCACTTTTCATTTATTCATTCTGTTATACATCGCCCTCAACCTTCCATTTCCAGAATGTAGAACACTACCTCTCATAAGGTGGAACAAATGGGCAAAATTTGGAATGCTGACAGCCAATCAACATATTCAGCAAGGAAGGTCACAGGATGGCCAAAATGTATTACTTTATACTTAGAAAAGTTCTTTTGTTGAATTAATTTGATTCAGTTTTATTTATTATGGATATCTGTTAAACACATTCTTAACACTAAAGGTTTGACAAACCTTTTTGGTGTGGAGCAACGAGGAACTTGATCTTTTTAATAGCATGTTCTTCCTAATCAGGTACATTTGAGAGGTATTTAAGCAATAACCGATGATGTTGGTGTGGCATATTAAGGTTTACCCATGGTTGGTGTGGTTTAATTATGAGGGCGAAGCCAGAGTGATTAAATAAACCCAACCATGAGTAGTTAATATACCACACCACAGAGTCGGTTATTGCTATTATACAATGACATTATTTAATAAAAAATACTTATTTTTCTTAAATAATGTATTTGTATAATGGCGCCGTGCTGTCCTTCTGTGGTTGGTAATATCCTGTTGCCTTTTTTGATGTGCTACGCATGCGTATGGGACTTGCGTTCCCATGCATACCCAGTACATCAGTGCTTTGGAAAGGAAGCAATGGAGAAGAGGTCTCCATTGCTCCGTTTTTGTTCTCTTTTTTTTTTTTAATAAAAAAAAAAGTTTTGGACAGTTTAGGGGTAGGAGAGAGAAAGAATGGAGGAAATACAAGGAAAATCAGGTACGTGTCTTTAGTTTTGAATAACGTACCTGATGTTCCTATTATTTTCTCTGTCTTGTCTCTCTGCTATGTCCCACAGTGAGGACTTTCAACATCAACACTGGATGTTGGAAAGGAGTTGCTGGGAGGCTAGCAAGAAATGGATGTGTAGGCATGTGCAAATGTCAAAATATTGGTAATCCATGGGATTGGAGTGGTAACTGTTGGATACACAATTATGCTTCTCTGGCTAGATGGACACACACACACACACACACACACACACACACACACACACACACACACACACACACACACACACACACACACACACACACACACACACACATCTCCCAGTTGACTGCAGTGAGAACAGAACCCTACCTATTTAAGTACACAGAGTAGATAACTTAGTACCTTACACAAGCACCATGACACAAGTCTGACTTTTACAAAGGTGCAGGAGAACTTATAGTGGATGGGATCAACACTGGATGTTGGAGAGATGATGTTGAGATGGCTGCATTTAGAGGATGTGTAAGCATGTGCAAGTGTCAAAATATTGGCAATCCATGGGATTCGAGTGGTAATTGTTGATACACACTTATGCTCCTTTGGCTAGATAGACACACACACATGCACACACACACACACACACACACACACACACACACACACACACACACACACACACACACACACACACACACACACACACCTCCCAATTGACTGCAGTGAGAACAGAACCCTTACTTAAGTACACAAACTAGAGAACTCAGTACTTTATGCAAGTTCTGCAGCACATGTCTGACTTTTATAAGGCTGAAGGACAACTTATAATGGATGACATCAGTACTGGATGTTGGAGAGAAGATGCTGGGAGGCCTGCATGAAATAGATGAGCATTATGCATACCAGTCTTTCTATGTATTATAAATTCTCTTTATTAGTAAACTTATACAACTATGGGATGTTGCTGGTTTGAAACTCATCCAACCCCTGGTTAAGGGTATCCCTTTTGTGCCTTTTTATGTCATTGAAGTGGTGCCTACACTGTTCTCCAGTGCATGGGATGTGAGTCACACTAGATACAGCCTTGACCAGACTACTTCAAACCTCAGACTTGTACTGGGAGCTAGAATAGTCCCCCTGCAGAAAGCTCTGGCTGTGGTGCTTTACTAGGGGTTCAGTAAATATTCTAGACTCCTGAACATTCCACCTCTGTGCCCTAAATTGGGGACCTCCCTCTCTAATGCCAGGAATGTCTAATCCCAAAAGTAGAGCAATGGCAAATGATGATTTCCCACCAGTTCCTGTTATCATAATTACTGGTAATGTACAAATGTGAGAAATGATGTCAAATGTGTTTGCACAATGTTAAGTGGAGAGCAACACTGCTAACAGGGAGGAACACAATTTGTGAAATTGGAAGGTTAATCTGACACTTGACATTAGTTTGAGGGGTGTCTGCTGCTATAAGTGTTAGGTGATTTAACTTTGCTGACATGCAGTGAGGGCATGAAAGTCCTGACCTGACACATATTTGCTTGGCTTTATAGACTACTAAAATTGATTTTTTACTGTGTGGGATTCAAACCTATGCATAAGTAAAAAAACATTTTTTTCCACAGTGGTGATTTCCCATATTTGCCACATAAGAAGTGGTTCTTAGACATGTCATGAATTATTTATAAATACAGATGAGGGTTTGAGGTATTAACCATGTATTTATGTGACCTGACAGATTCACTTGTGTATGTATCTTATTTAAGTTTGGGGGGCATCCAAGTCCAGATAGCAGAATTATACTTACAGAAACATAGTAGACAGTTTACCCTCAATCATACATCTGAACCTTCAAAACACAGTCATCCCTCATACATATAATTCATATTAGTTCCACTATTTATGATTATATATAAAGTGTTATAAGTGTGACTGAATATAATATGAAATGGAACAACAGTAAAAATGTCAGGAATTTCTTTTATTAGAGCCCAGGATGATGTGTATGGCAGTCCTGCACTTACACCTGTTGCCACAGGAATGTTGAAATAACACTTGTATAGTTTCCTGTTCATTACTACAAACTGGACTGTCACAACAGTAAAAATATGTTTCACTTCCTGTATTGGAAACCAGGACCATCTGTATCAGAGCCCTGCACTTACACCGGCTGCCACATGAATAGTTAAATAACAGTTGCATATTGCCAGACTCATTCTTAACTTCTGTGTGTTAACTGCCATGCAACACCACTTACTTTGTTTGTGTGATTCTCAACAGAATTAATAGACTGTATCACTTTTAAATTGTTGACTGTCTGCATCCTGTCTACAGGTGTTAGATGGCTGCAGGCAGGGCCGATGTTAGCATTTTGGGGGCTCCCAGAAATGTCAAGTTGGGGGCCCCCTAGGCACTTCCTGTCTAAGTATCACCCTGTCATTGCCACCCCTTCTAAGGAACCTTTTAGTTCATGCTGCAAACTTTTAGGAGTAGTATGCAGAGACTGATCTGTAGCTACAGTGCTCTTACATTGCAATAGGTCTGTATACAACACTATGTTGGCCTATCCCACAAAGAGGCATTTACAGTTACTGGCATTTAGTTGCAACAGTGATACATTACAACAGCTCTATGTACAGGTCTGGACTTGGGTAAAATGGAGCCCTAGAACTACTGTTTCAGCCCCCCCCACACACACACACACAACCTCCACTCTTCCCCTATGTTTCCTCCCATCTTGGGTTCCCCAAACCATGCACATTACTTTTTTCTTCCTTTTCTCACATTTTACTTTACTCTTCAATTTTTTCAGTAAGCTGTAACTTTTTGTATGCTCTGAACTGCATTTTAAAGCTTATTTTCTTTTTACACAACCTTTTCATGAATGATGACCTGAACAGAAATTAAGATTAAGGTGAGGAAAGTGAGTGTAAAAATGATTACAGTAATGTATTTTACTTTGTTGCTCCTAGACAGTATATTGCCCCTACACAAGGTATAATAAGCTTTGTACACCTCTGAGGTCTGAGGAAAAGTAAAAGACACAATGACCACACTGTCCTCAGCCCTAACACAAGCTATAATGACCTCCTTTGCACATCTCTAAGGTTTGACTGTGATGAAAATTAAAGAAGTAATGACCACACAGTCTCCAGCCCTCCATGCCCACCCCATATAACCTACAACAGCTTTCTGTAAACACACATATCTGAGCAGGGCTGGTTTTAGAATGGGTGCGGTTGAGAGCAGAGGTCATTATCGGCTTTATCCTAACAGGATCATATCACAGCCCTCTTCAGGTTAACTAGTATAATAAGACACGTAATACATTTTTCTCAAACCAGAAATGTCTTTTTTGGGGCCCCCACACAGTCAAGGATGATTAAGGGAGCCCCTTGAATCCATTTATACAGTCTGGGGAGTGGGGGCCACTGGACTCCTAGAAGATCTAAGTGTCCGAATGTTCTGTAGGAAATTTTATGCCATACCATTGAAATTAAATAAAATTACCCGTTATCTGCATTTTTTTATTGATACCTAGAATAATAATGTATATGTCCTGGCATTGTTAGATGTGTGCACAAATAAAAATCAGTGATATTTTTTAGACACACACAAGCATAAGCCATAACAATACTAGTTTTGTACTTATTTCAGCAAATAGCAGTACATTGCAATACTGGTACTGCTACACCAGATCAGTGACTGCTGTTTAGCAGTCATCAAACAATAGCAGGGATAAGTCACTTTTATTTACCTCACTGAGGAGTAATGCATATCTGTCACCCTCCCTGATTTCAAAGATTTTGCTCATAATTTTGCTCTGTCCATCATAATAAGTTTGATTTGCTGATAAATCATTCAGGATTATTAGATGGTCAATAAATCCAGACAGAGTTTATACTTATTGTCCAAAAATGCATGTTGATGCAAAAGCTATTATTCTATTAACTTTTTAAGTGAATTAGAGTAATATTTAAGATGTGTTTCTGATTTTGAGCCTTTATTCTGCTATTATTTATGGCATTGGCTGAATTATTCAGCAAAGAAGTTGATAGTTATAGTATCTGGTGTTCTGCCAGTATTTATAAAACTTCCAAAAAGAGGAAAACCATCCCTGAAAATTGGAAGCATCAGCTCTTCTTAAAATCAAAGGTTTGCACTGAGATCAGTCACTATGGGCTGTTGATCTCTCTAGTGCTTACCCTGCTCATGTTCATTGTTAGCTTTATCCTACTATGGCCATATCACAGCCCTGTTCAGGTTAAAGTATATAATCAGGAAATACATTTTTTCCCTTCTCATTTTTCCCCAACCAGCTACAGATTTTGTGGGGCTCCCCACACAGTCAATGATGATTGCCCCCCCCCCCCCAGCAGCCAAAGGTATTGCAGGTACCATACCTAAAGATGGCTATGGTAGTTAGTGGAAAGTATGGACACTAGCAAGGTTTAACTAAGCTAGGGGCATTGTCGGTGGTAAAATATTTAATGGAAATGTGAAGTCTGTTACTTGATAAAGCACTGTTAATATAACCAGAGATATCTTTGAATTTTAAAGGCAATATAAATAAGAGTTATTACCATCTGGTTTATTAAGTATACATGGTTGCTATATTAGCTTTTGTTTGTTTGACAGATGTTACAAAATATCAAGATAAGATAACTGGCTGTGGTTGGGGGCCCCCCAGGAAGAGGGGATCCCAGCGATCGCAAGGTTCACTGGTGCCTAAAGCTGGCTATGTGTGTGTAGACAAACACCACACACACACACACACACACACACACACACACACGTGTGTGTGTGTGTGTGTGTGTGTGTGTGTGTGTGTGTGTGTGTGTTTGTGTGTGTGTGTGCACTTGCTTGACATTAGAGAGAGCATTTTACACCAGCATGTGGGGCACTGCTGTTACCATTTTCTCCTCACCAGACACTGATGATGTCATCAACTACAAACTGTTGTCTGACACTTTCCAAGTCAGAATTGAGCTGTGCTACTTGCCTTAAATAGAGAGTTCTCTAGTCGGTGTACTTAGGGATTCTATTCTCACTGCAATCAAATGGGGTGCATGTATATTTGTGCACTTGCTTGACATTACAGAAAGCATTTTACACCAACATGTGGAACACTGCTATTACTATCTTCCTCTCACCAGACTCTGTTGATGCCATCAGCTATAATTGATTTGTGTATGTGCAGTATTTGCATCAGGACAGGGTCAGAGACTGATCTGTAGGCCAGGCACAAACCTCATCCTGTACAAAACAGATTACAGTGACAGGGTTTCAGTCAATCCACATATGTCATGACATGGTTTGTAGGCCCTGTATTTTTATGGTGAGAAACCCCTCTGGTCTCTCTAGCTGCTGCAGGTTTCTGTTGAGGTACATGCAAAAGGGAGCATTATCATTTATTACTGTTCTGATGAGGTTCAAGTACAGTACTGTTATATCATTCTCAGATCTGGATATGATGGCTTGACTTATGAGGTGCATGATGTAGCCTTTCCATACCATTGTGGACACTTGGTGGTTAAAGTTCAGATTTCCATCTATGAGTGTTCCCAGGTCTTGCATCATCGGTTTTAGCATAGTGGGAGTGTTATCAATTCTGTACTTTGTGTGGAATTCCACTTTGCAAAAGGCCAAACTAATGACACATGTTTGCATTTATTTGTAGACCATGTGGTTTTGGCATCAATCATTTGTCTGTGTTAGCCTCTTCTGTAGTATATCATCATTGGTGGACTCAATGATTGCACCCAATATGCAAGAATCAGCAAACTTGTTAAGCCAAAGGCCATATACTTTAGCCTGGACTGTTGAGAAATATTTTCCAAATAGTAAAGGGTCAAGTACATATCCTTGTGGTATGCCAATGGTGACAGCTCTGCCTTTATAGGTTGAGTCACCAACTTCCACAGTATGTGTTCTGTTGGTGAGCCAATTGATTAACCATCTAGTGACATAACAGTTAATCCCCAGCTGGAAGAGTTTTTCAATGATACCCGAGTGGGGGGATTGTGTCCAAACCCTAGGCCAGATCAAGATTGGCAGTATGCACTATCTTACCTTCATCTATGCCTGTTGCACAAAATCAATGGGCTAGGACAACATCACAGATTGTGTATAGCATGACCGAAAACACACACATGCACGACACAGTTGGGTACACACTTCAACACACCCTCCATATGGACTATGTTCCTGCAGAAATGTGTACATCAACATGCATCCATCTGAGTTGGGGGGCAGCACCTGATGCATGCATGTATAGACATATCCTGACTCTCCTTTTCTGTGAGGTAGATCAACATGTTATCATGGATCTTTTCTAAATAGACATTAGTAATATCTCAGCTGTGTGCAACACACATTTGTGAGTTGTTAATGCTATATCCATGTCTGTTACATCTGTTTGATGTCCTCCAAGAAGTCATTGAGGGCATGCATGATGACAATATTATCATGCTGTGGAACTTGAATAGGCCAAGGCATTTGACACAAATCCACACTGAGGTGTTCACTCTACACTGTCAGATGTGTCCATAAACACTTATACCAAGTGGGTAGACCACTGGACCACATGCATGACATCTAAATATGTTGAAATGTGTGGAATGACCTATATCTCAGGTCCATCGATCAGATCTGTACATAAGAGCTATCTGCTAGGCCCTTGCTGTCCCTTATTTACGTGACAAACATGAAGAATGACATACACATACTGTGTCCAAACAGCTGTCTGTAGGAGTAAAAACTGTGGGTAATCATTGACTCCAGCTAGTATAATACAGACATTATAGAGTATCCACACACACCAAAGATTGTTGCTATGGCCATTACCAAGGTGACCAATGGTCCCAGTTTTTCCAGGACAGTCCCAGTTTGGAAGTCTCTGTCCTGGAATCCCAAACATTGTTTTTGGGACACAGAAATGTCCCACTTTAAACCACTCAGTCTGAATGGTGACTTGGATTCCTAGGGTGGCCAGTCCCCCTGCTTTCCCATCCTAAGCAACTCTGGGGACTTTGGGATTTTTCAGGGATGCCATTGGGTATGGGGTAAGGTTAGATGCCTTCACCCTGGCAGGAACATTCCAGGCCCTGCTGCCATCAGTCAGTCACTCCCTCAAGGACTTCTATCGTAGGGGGTTCTGCTTGACCCCACTCACCCAGGCAGGAGCTCTCCAGGCCATACACCCATCTGCCTGGTGCTCCCATACTAACTTCTGTCAGGGCCAAACCCTACAGTCCTCCCCTTCGACCATGCAAAGTGACATTCCCCAGCCTCGGCCCCCCCATGTCAGGGGACTCCACTGCCTGCTTGTGTCCTGCAGGCTGCCAAATCGTGCCAGATAGCTCATGCCCTTGGACCCTCTCAGGGCAGCTTCCCTCCAATACCATCTGCTCCTCTGGAACTCCTTCAGCTGCTGAGGGGCCCTGCTTTCCCATCCAGAGCAGCTCTGGGGAGTTTGAGATTTTTCAAGGATGCTGTTGATTATGGGGTGAATTTGGATGCCCTTGTCCCAACAGGAGCTCTCCAGGCCCCTCTGTCATCCACCCTGGTACTTCTTCAAGGACTCCCATCAAGAGGAGCTCTGCCTGACTCCACTCACCCAGGCAGGAGCTTTCCAGCCCCACCACTGTCTGGCAGTTGCTCCCTTAAGGACTTCCATCATGGGGGGGCTGTGCCTGACCCCACTTACCTAGGCAGGAGCTCTCCAGGCCCTGCTGCTGTCTGCCATAGTGCTCCCTTAAGGACTTCCATTGTGGGGAGCTTTGCCTCATCCCCCTCACCCAGGCAGGAGCTCGCCTAGCCCTGCCCTATTTGCCTCCCTCCCCCTTCCAGACTTCCATCCCAGAGGGGTCATGGTCCGTACCCCATCACACAGGCGAGAGCTGTCCTGTATCAGTCACTTTCCACCTCTCTCTCCCTTCCAGACTTCCATCAGGACTGAAACCTCTGGGGTTCCGCTTCTACCCAGGAAAGAGAGCTCTTTTCCAGGGTTACATATCTCCTAACTGCTGCCAAATCATGCAGGCCTCTTGCCTCCTGGTTGGTGCTATTCACAGAGTGGCATCCCCACAGTGCCTGTTAAGGACAGGACGCCAACCTGTCTGCCCCAGTGCGAGATGACATGGCTGCCCTATCTCCACTCCCATGGGGGTTGAGAGAATGGGATTGCAGACCTGGCTTCCTGGGGCAGCCCTCAAGTGTCCCAGTTAAGGTCCTGTAGCAAAATAGTCACCTTGGCCATTACAACACATGAGATGAAAAAAAAACATGGTGGATTTGTTACATTATGAAAACAAATACACAACCCAAGGATAACATAGACATTGAACCCTATAAGCAGACCAGTTGTTATGTGATGTGTGTCCTGGGGTAGACAGTGAAGCATCCACCAGCATGTGGGCACAGTGGTGACTGCTTCCTTGTATATAACACAACTACTGACTATGTGCAGGACATTCACATCAAAGGCCATAATATGTCCATAGTTCACAACCTTCATAACACCAATGACTGAGTACAGTGCACCCTTCTTCATGTACTTCCCTATACATCTTCTAGTGATGTGTAACTGAAGTGTGCCACCTTTGCCATAGTGAGCTGTCATACATCTTATTGGCCATACCTAGGTATTCTTTTTGTTGGATGAACACTACTGTCTGATGGTGCAGAACACCCATCAAGGTGTTACACCAAATGTATGTGTGATACCTATTCCAGTGATGCACACAGTGCATACATAGCTGCTTGACATTGATGGCAGGGGTTACATTCCTGACACTATGGAATTTGATATATATATATATATATATATATATATATATATATATATATATATATATATATATATATCTCAAAATGAAACATCCCAACCTGGAAGGTAAACGCTGACAGCAACTGATGTAAAAAATCTTTTATTGCAGAATAGAACCAGAAGTAAGCACTTTCCCGGTCAAACAAAATGCTTCATTAGACATAGTTACAATAAAAAAACAGAGCATCCTTATATACATACCCCCCAACAGCCAATTAATCAACAAAATTCATGTGTGGATTTTTATGATGTATGTAAGTAGCTGTTGCTTTAACCTGATTTTTACTAATTGGGTTATTAATTGTGTTTTTGGAGGGAAGTTTACTCATGCTAACAATACACATAAAAATGAGTGTGTGTGTGTGTGTGTGTGTGTGTGTGTGTGTGTGTGTGTGTGTGTGTGTGTGTGTGTGTGTGTGTGTGTCTGTGTATGTTTATACTCATTTGTGAATGTCTGCATGAAAGAGGAAACTGTTGTTTGGTAGAAAAATTAAGCAAAGGGAGTGAGATGTTTAAAATGTCTTCCTTCTTAGAACCATTTATTACAAGATGGAATGGTGGAGTTGTGACTTCTACCTTAAAATCATGCAGGTTTCTAGACAAAATATGTTGACTTACTACACATGCTTACTATTGATGTAGAAAATCTATTAGCTTTGTCATGTCTTTATGACTGTTATTTGGAAGCCTTTAAATCAATACTCCATATACCTGTTTCATTTTAATTCTTTGTCACAGATAAGCTGTTTTCATATATTTATCAAATAATGTTATTTTATTCAATGACATGAACAAAGCTCTTGATGTAAGCACACATGCACTTTACATGTTCTATTTGTCATACAATTTGAAGAAAAGGTTTAATGCATGTATGTTATCATGTCAGTCTTCAGATTTTAACCAGGTTTAGAGACGATACAAGTATCATAGTTACATTCAAATATTTTTCCTCAAAATCTCAGATCTGTTCTTCACACTTGCAGCTATGTTTCTGGCTTCTACTGTTCATGCCAATCTGACTTTCAAAGTCCTGCACTCCTGTCTTTCATTGATGCTGTCTGTTGTGGAAGCTATGTATGTACTTTTCCCACCAATGTTTTTTCCATAGATCCATAATACTGAGTGCCCATTTAGCAAACTAGTACTTCCCTTGAGTAAACCTCCTTTACTAAAAATTGTTGCCTGTTGATTTCCCTAGAGCTCCCATCTATGTGGTACCTTTGCCATAATATGAGGCAGTCCTGAATTAATCCTGTTCCATCCTTGGCAGATTAGAATTCTAATTTATTATTTTGCACTTCAGGTAACAGTTTCAGAGTGCTTCTGTTTTATTTTTATATTATTTGCTGATTTTGCACAGTAAATCATGTTAAATGCTCCTAATAGTGTAAATTACCTGGTCCATGTAGTTTAAGTTATTCTGTGGTAGCATTATACTCTCAAGCAACCTTTGTTGTGTTTTTACATTAAGAGGACTGGGGTATTCCATCTAGTGGCAGTAGGTGGTGGCCTGATCTATCTGAATTGGGAAATACATATGAAAGCTGTAAGTGTGGTTGTTCATTGTCTTGAGAGCTTAGAAGCTAGTTAAGGAGCACTGCCCATTGAATTTCATATTATATAGCCAAGTCTAGTCTCTGACCCCAAAAGCACCCTTAGTCAGCCACCTATTAACTTTTCGTGCATGGCACACTTGTAGCCCAGCGTATAAAGGACCTGACATCATCGATATGCACTTTTCCAATTTCTCCGAAGGCAGTTTGGTGGATATGGGTATATATAGACAATGTAACAATGGTCTAATGTTCACTGACAACCAGTTAATCCTCAAAGAAACAAATATAGTATGGAACACAGGTATAGAGGTAATACCTCTGGAGGAAAAACTCTTGCATACAAACACTCATAATACCAATCTGATTTTTAGAAACATATACACTATACCGACACCACATTGTACGTACACTACATATAGGCCTACTTATGCTGAGGCACTAAAATGCAATCTTCCAAATCACCACAGATCTCCCACACATTCCAGCTGGAAAAATTATCCTCAGCACATGCAAAAGCACAAAAAAAAAACAGCTAACACTGCTCATACAGACACAGCCAGTGAAGCCTCAACCACAAAGACCATCAGAAAAGCCTATACACCACCCAGGACTGCAGCCATAGGGGTTTCCATTGTATGACATACTCATGCCCATTCACCAGGCTGACCAAGGAGAAAATAATGGTCAGTTGCCAGGATCAGGTGCCAGGATCTGCCAAGTCAGGCATGCATTCAAATTGTTGCACCACAGGTACCAGTATGATTCATTCACAGTCCATGTAGGTATAAATGACCTGAGCTAGACCTCCCTAGACTATATGAAGAGAGAAACATTACGGAGTTCTTGGACTATGTGTCTCACGCTGGTATATGCCTAGCACTGAGCAGCAATCTACCGTCCTCAATTATGATGGCAAAATATGGAGAGTAGATTATTGACTTTACAAATGGCTTAGTTTTTGGTGTCATTCTAGGGAGATACAATATTTGTCAGGATTGGAAGACATGGGTAACAAACCATGTTACTTTGCCAAGAATGGTTTGCACTTGTTCCATATAGGCTTTTGAATATTGGCTAAAATATTGTTATCCCCCCATAGAGCCTTTTTAGGCAATGCCAAATTGACAAACCTTCCAACATAGCAAAATCTACCCAGGAAAATTGAAAGGTATTATTGGTCAATGCCAGGAGGCTAAACAAGAAGCTCTACTCCTTCCAAATTCTCCTCACCTTGGAATATACAGACATCTATGCAGTTACTAAGACATGGTTTGAAGCTGCAGAGACTATACTGGCAGTGGAAGAATTCAGTGCCTTCCACACATTTAGATCAGCAATTAAAAAGACAGGCATGGGAGGTGGAGGTGTCTCGCTCTACATCAATAACAAGCATACCTCTAGGCTGATTAAACAGGTTGATGTACTGGATGTCCTCTGCATCCAGATTACCACAAGCAAAGTCCCATCCCATATCATAGGAAGCTATATACCACCATCCATGTCCCATGAAATCCATTTTTCATACATATTGAAGACACTCAACATTCAACCAAATACCATGGTTAAACTGAGAATCCTACATGAATCTAAATTTGTAGACTCAGAAATTCCTAGACTTTGTAAACACAAGCTCCCTGGGCCAGTTAGTGCATGCACCTACTAGAGGTGCAAACATAGTGGATGTAGTACTCACAAATATAGGAGAAGGATGCACCCTTACCAATGTCATGCCTTCTCCTGTAAGGTGAGACCATAAAGCAGTTTGCTTTGAAATTATAATCAATTATGTAATCCCAGCTTTTGGAATTTCGTATATTACAACATTTCTAACCACAGTTGCTGCATAGCAAACAAAGGAAAGGGAGATACCAACCCCTTTGCCCCTGTCTCTAATTACTAATCCGCTTGATAGCAAGGTGTTGTTGATGCAATAGGTTGGACAAAATGTTTCCGAAAAAAAGGATGATAATGCATTTCTTGGAGTTTAGTTTAAGTTCTTTTTCAATGTACCAGGTACTGACTTGTGTTAATTCACTTTGAAGGGTGTACGTATATTGGGTTTAATTAACAGCTACACCCAGCTGGAAGTCACCAGCAAATATGATTAAGCAGAGATCTGTGTTATCTGTTTTGAGGTCAGAGAAATAAATGCCAGACAGAAAGGGGCTCAGTGCAGCTCTCAGGGGACACTGCTGGACACATTGTTTCTGAATGAGCAGGCATCACTAACTCTGACAATGCTACAGTTTTTGAGAAAATAGGAATTGATGTTTAATGCCTTAAGCTCATTTACAATTCCATCATGTGGCTAGGGGTCAAATGCTTTGACCAAATTAAGACTGGCAGTATCCACCACATGCGTGACGTTTTCAAAGATGCTTACAAGATTTAGGAGGTATGACACACTCTTTACAAATATGAATTGATATGCGTCAAGACTAATCAGAGTTTTCATTTAATGATTTATGTGGAGATTTTGTGGGTGACTTTAGAGATTTCACCTTATAATTGTAAAAGAGTTGCCTTTTTGAAGCATATAAAGAGGGTGGTGTTGGTTTGCAGAATGCATTTTTCAGATAAAGGTAACCAGTCGGTGGTCTGACTTAACTTGTATTTAATGATTTGTGTGTGTTTTTCTTGCACATGGTTTATTCACAGTACCCTGAATAGATACTGTCACTTTAGGAACAGAATGGAGGATGAGTCATGTGATGACATTTAGAATGTTTAAATGAAAGTGGTTTGCTACAATTTATCATCTGATGAAGTCTTGGGGGTGCTCCTAGATGAAAGCGCTTATCTTTTTATTTATTTATTTATTATTTTATTGTGTGCTGCATTACACATTGTCAAGAACATTGCATTTATTTGTTTTCTTAACTAGTGAAGGGCCAACAAGTGGGAATGAATAGAAAAACCTGATCAGGAATGCTCCTGCCCCTGGTGAGATTTAGGACAAGCCGATCAAAGGAAATGTTCTTTAACTCAATCCAGAAAGCATTGGGCATTTCATATATTGTTAGTGCAGGTACTTCAGTCCATGGAGTGATAGCTGAAGTCACTAAGGATTAATGATCCATCAGTTATAGGAATATTTTCAGGAAATGCCAGGGAGATTTTATGATGATGCTGGGCCATGGATTGGAACTGAAAACAAGCTAAAAATTGGAAGTTTAACTTCCTTACAGTAAGCTGGAGTCTTATGAACTCAGTGAGAGTGTCTCTGGCTATCACGTTTGAAAGAATGCTGTTAGCATACATCTCAACACTCCAGATCTTTGCAGACTATCTAGATTTTTGTCTCATATTTTTGGTCAATTCCTCATAAAAACTGTGCTTTTCTGGTAAATCATTGGGATGATCTGAGGATTGTAGTCACTAAATAATGAAATACATTTGAGTTTTAGACTTCAAATCTTTCAGAAAATATATGTTAACACAAACCCTATTACTCCAGCAACTTTCTAAGTTTATAAGAGCAATATTTAAAATTTGTTCCTATTTTTGGGTGCCCCCCTCCATTTTCACAAGCTTTGCCCAGATTTCTTGCACTAACAGGTTGAGAGGTATGGCTGGGTGTTAGTAATGAACACTAACACTCTGCTGCAGTTACCAGTGGATTTAAAAGCATGGTAGGTACAAACCCACACACAGAGGGGTTGTGATCTTTACATTTTAGCCATGTTGTTGGTAAAACCACAAACATAGACATGTTCCAGATGTAGTAATACCTCTGATTCAGGCAGTTTATTAAGATTCCAGACATGGAGAAGGGCCACGTTGATGCTGTCTAATTTGGGATACGATTTGGTTGGTTGGTTGGTTGGTTGGGAATCAGGCACAAAGGGGGGTGGCAAAGTCTTTGGAAAGCATGCAGAAACCCTTGAACAAGAAGTGCAGATTGCCTTTTGCAAATCATGTTGGTCTATCAATAATAATTTCATCCCTTGAATCTAGACATCATTCTCAGTGAAGGGAGAATATCACTCAGTCTTACCCTTGTCTGAAACTTAATTATCTAATGGTAAATATTTGAAATGTTAGGACCCACTAAAGAGAGTTCTCAGACATGAAGACTGAAAGGCCAAAAAAACAGACTTGTATATACTAAATCTGTCATTCCCACAATCTTCCCTTTTCTCTGATGTATGGTGAACTAGGAGTTGATATATATAAGTTTAGGTTTTTTTGGGAGGCTTGCCCCTACATCCAAGGATGTGGAGTTGCTTGTCCCTCCCTGCAAAAATAATAGTTTAAAAAGAACAGTGATGCTCACAGTTTGCTCCTGTCCTGGAATTTCAAGTCTTATTTTTTTTTTGATCTGTTGGCAGTCAAAATTACAAGTGCTGACATTTCAGTAGGGAGCCACACCTAACTACAGAATATCCTTCTGCATTCAAGGGGTTTCAGGCCAAGTCATTTACTTCTGCATGGACTATTATCATGTCATAGTATTACTTGCTGGTGGGGAGAGTCTTGAAAGCCCTTGATAAGTCTGCAACTCTGGCTGCTAAGTGTAATAGTATCCTTGTTGGGTCTGGTGGGTGTGGAGTCTATCTTGGTAATAACAGAGTCACCAATTAATAAGATGTTTCCAGAAGTACATTTATGCACACTAGAAATGTGAGTGGTATGTTGTCACCGACATGTTGAGGAGGGGTGCACATAGTAGATGTATTGGGGAGTGCTTATGTCTAGTTTTACAAATTCTAGGAGGCAGTATATGACAGTTTTGTGCTGTCTCTATGACGATGCCACATTTGTAGGAATGCTCACAGCATGCATTGGGCTAGCAGAAGGATGCTTCCAAATTTGCTAAGAATTTGCACCTCTCACAGAAAGAATTGATTAGGTTGAGCAGGAGTTTGTTTTCAATGAGCATGAGGCAATTCTTTCACTGCATTAGAACACCAAGTGCAAGAAGGGGGACAATAAAAGGAGAGCTAGTCTGCTGTCTCTGCATAATGCCCAGTGCTATTCTTGACATAACCACCAAGGAAGATAATGAAATGGCTGAGAGAGTGGTAAGGGGTGGGAGCTACTGGTTGTCACTGACGATTCCGGGCTTCCTATACAGACAGCACAGCTGTTAATAGATTCGCAAAAATCACTGCAATAAGGTTTGGCCCAAAGCACAATATTACCTAGTGTCTGGGAAATGAAGGAAAATGCTATTTTCAGTACTTAATAATGGGAAGATTTTGATTTGCACATACTACCATTATTTGGGTGCAACTCCGGATGTAGTGGACTGATTGCAGCTGAGAAAAATATAAAGTAAGCAAACAACCTGTGAGAAACACCAATGAATTCAGTGCTTGAATGGTTAGTTCTACTTTCATTTAGAGCAAAACTGGATTACTTCTAAATAAAATGGCACTCAAAACTGTTATATCAACAGGATGCTTTTTTTCTTAATGCAAAAACAGCAAAATTATGTATCCTAGCACTTGCTGCATAGGAGTAGAAAATTCTTTAAAAAAAAATCTGAATTAAGGAAACAGCTGTTTGCTGTCTGTTCCTAAAATATTTTTACTGAACGAATAAAACATAATAATATAAGACAAAAAGAAAAAAATCGTAAGCCTTCATATACTAAAGTGCTTCGTTAGAAAATCCAGATGTCTGGAATATGATATTTGATAACAAAATAAATTCAAATCAGTAAGGCATGTTTTTTTGTTCTGTAATCAGTGCCTGAAGAACCCTTATCTTCAAATAAGGATTATCAGATAGGCATTTATGTGATTCCTGTAAACCAGGTTCCCTAACAGCATCTGACAAGACGTGAATAAATTGCTGGAAATGGCAAGAGGTTCATCTTTTTAGTAACACTAACTGTGTTTTTGAATGCTTTGTTATTTCTTGAATTCACTCCTGCAACATTGCTGTGCTTTTGATCACTTTAGTTAAAGAAAATCATATAATTTTACCTGCAGCTATGCATATGATGCCTGTATGGTGAGAATGAGAGAGAGAGAACAAGAGATACAGAGAAAAAGAGAGAGAAAGAGATGGAGAAAAAGAGACATAGAAAAGATAAATACAAGAAGACAAAGTAAAGCTATACCTGGATATAACGAGATAAGGATATATTGCTTTCCTGAAAAAAAATCAATATAATAAAACGAAAGAGCTGCACATTTAGATTATAATTTGCTAAGGCTAACAATTCTGCTCATCGTGCATCACTGTCTCTATAGTTTAACCTTAAATATACCTCTTAAATACACCATCAGTAACAGTCTGTGAAACCATCCTTCATCTTTGTTTGCTATGATTAAAAACCTTACATTGTTGCTTGGATCAAATAATTGATTTCTGATCAGTGGTAGCAACTCACGGCTGGAAGTTTGTGTGAACAATTCTGGCTTTTTTTTTTCTTTGTAAGCTGACCTCTTCCCATATGCAGATTGTATTTGTTCTTCTTTTATATATGCTGCTTTACTAATGCTGTATTGCATTGGCAACATGTTATTCTCGACTTACCGTACTCCAGCAGTTACTTCTCAGCTCCTGTTTTCCTATGCCGCCAATCCTTCTTTCTCCTACACATTACCTTTCTGCTGCAGTCCCTCCTTTTCCCTTTTTATAACTTCTTTTGTTTCTTTATCAAATATCCTTACGGGCTTACTACATTTGAAGTTACCCCTGGGCAACTCATCCTTTTCTAGCCAGAGTATGTAGTCACTCATGAATTTATGACTGATTTGTTATAAAATGTTTCAATGTGGTTGACGCAGACAGTTGTTCTTGTATTAGTATATAATACTTACTAAAATCATTGCTGGGTGGCTTCATTGTATGTAGGTTACCCAAAGAAACATAAAGCCCACTTTCTGCTTTGAATATACACTAATGCAAAAGAAAAGCATTAATCAAGATAATAGCTTTTACAGTGAAGTAGGGCCTTACATTGCTTAGGGTTAAATATTTTAATGTAAAAATGTGGGTTTTACTAGTAACTTAATCAAAATTCCACTATATTTTATTATGGTATGCTGTTAACTTTGTACCCGATTTATATAGGTTCATAGAAAAAATACAAGAAAGAATTCTGCAAGGGCACCATGGTCAAAACAAACACAGATTACATCTGTTTAATTCTTTTTTAATAATTTCAACATTAATCTTTAATTATATGTGAGTATTTAAATTTTATTCTTAGCATCATATCTTGATAAAAGAAGGGAAGAAATTATACACGTTGCAGAAAGCAGAACATTTCTAATTAAAAATGCCAAGCTAATTTGTTTCAGTCTCTGAGCATTGACATTTTGCCTGTGGGCTGTTTTGCAGAACTGCCAGCTGGTTGGCTGAATTTAAATTGCTGGAATTTGTAACACAGGCACATGTTCTTTATTTTGCAAAATACTTTAGAGAGTATTTTCTAACTTTCTGAGACTACATGTAAACATTTTGGAAAAAATGAAAAGTCTTAATTGTTTACAGTTCTAAAGCTGTTGCTCAATGCACATACACATTATATATATATATATATATATATATATATATATATATATATATATATATATATATGTGTGTGTGTGTGTGTGTGTGTGTGTGTGTGTGTGTGTATGGGATTACTTACTTTGGTTGGCACAGCAAAATGTTGGCCGCAAGAACTTTGACCACAAATGGTTGACAATACAACGTCAATAGTGAACTGTACAAGTATGAGGAAAATCTTTGCAGCGCAGCACACAAACAAAACAGAAAAACAAATAACATCATTTCTTTGCAGGGGGAGTCAAGCCTGCTGAACCCCAACAACCCCTGCTAATTATATAAACAAGCTCCAATATCACACATTTCCAGGGGAAAGTGAATATTATCCCACCTAGGGATTGTTGATCTATCACAGCTGTTGAACATCACCATATTTTAACAAACTATGGTTGAGGGTTGAGTAAGCAGCTGTTGGCATTTTGCTCTATTAATCAATTTCAGGATTCCCAAATTGATTTTTATATATATATATATATATATATATATATATATATATATATATATATATATAAAACAAGAGAGTAAGAGAGTTTGCTTTCATTTACATATATTTGCAATATAAATATGTGGTGTGTGTGTGTGTGTGTGTGTGTGTGTGTGTGTGTGTGTGTGTGTGTGTGTGTGTGTGTGTGTGTGTAAATATATGTAGCTTATAGTCACAATTTGTAATGAATAAAATGTAAACATGTTTAAAGAAACCAGCACATGCATTTTTATGTTGGAAAAGTTCAATTACGTAAACTGCAGTTACCCATAACAGTAGATGCCCAAATTCTTCACTGATGCAGCAGCCGTTAGGCTACATGCCTTGTTTCCTGCCTAGGAAACAATAACTGCCCAGTTTCAAAAAGCTCTGGTTCCTTTTTCCACTTCTTCACTCTGACTGTTGATCGGCTAATCCCTAGGAGGGAAATTAGCAGTCAGAGTGGAACTTTTTTCAGGACTTTCTTGCCTAAACAATCAGAGAAGAACCTAACAATCCTGAAAAAAACAACTGATAATAACAATAAAATATATAAACCAGAAAAAATACAACTTTATATATCAACTACAACTACATGCAAGATTAGTGGGATGGAGGGTGGGTGCAGCTACTGTAGCTGTGAGGAATTCAAACATCTACTCTTACAGGTAAGTACAACTTAAATAGCTGATCAGCTTAGGGTTGACAACTTTTCATGTCAAAAATTCTGGACATGTACATGAAGGCAAAATGCATGTAATTTTGCCCCCCACACACACACACACAGACACACATACACACACAGCCATTCTAGTGTCCCATTACTTGGCTATTTCTCCATTTCTCCCCACTTGCCATAAACAGTGTGCACATTGTTTTCTGCTTTACTTCTACAATGGTTACATATATTTGGATTTAATTTAAAACTTTTATTTCAAATGTCATAGCACAAACACTGATAGACATTTGCTAAACAAACAATACAGTCTCATAATAAAACAGACCTAGCATTAGACTTTTTTGCCTTATAAACTAACATTCAATGAAACAGGCTGAAACCCACATTCAAAGAAAATGCATCTGGCCAGTGACAGATTAAGTTTACCTTTGGGATGTTTTCAAATCATCGGCCCCTTGCACACATTTTTAGGACCATGCAAAAGTTCTTTGATTCACCTTCCTGATTGCAGCGTTTCCATCTTGAGGCTTGCTTGAATCTAAAATACCCCAGAAGCTTTTAATAAACTTTTTTCAACCCATTGAAACTGATTTAAAGAATGATATTATGCAACAACAGTATGATTTGTTTGGAGCATATGGAGATGGTCCCATCTTTCTTTTTTTGAAGATTTGATCGAGAAAAAGAGAAGATAAATTAAGTTGCTAGTCCAGTGAAGGCATGACTGCCTCGATTGGTAATGATTGTTAGAAGAAAGATTTAACTGAAGGAACTTACAAGGAACATTGCTCTCAAAATGTCTTTAGGTTCTCACACTGATGTCAATAGAGGTTTGAAGATTTCTCAAAGCGTTTGAGAATGAGGTGTATAATGATGTTGAATTTGGTATTGGCAATGGAGAATCAAACATTACTAAAGAGGAAATACAGGCTTTGAAAGAACTTAAGAACAATGTTGATATTGTCATCACCTCCCCTCCGGTGGACCACCCCAACCATTGAATAGTTCTTACTATTTTGACACAATAATGGACATGCTCAATACTGATGCATATGAAGCCATTGACATGAGCAGTGTGAGTGTGATTGTAGACAATATTAGGAGGACTGTAATAATGTAATAATATGAATGATGAAACAACAAATTATTTTTGTTTTTTTTTATTTTGTGATTGATTTTCCTGTGATTCCACTCCACAAAACACCCTAAAATGCCCAAACCCAAATTTAGGCCCATTGTTTATTTAGATCAGGAATTAAAAAAGTACTTACCTTATGTTATATGAATTTAAGTTAGAATGTGAGGATACAAACACATTTAATAATGTTACCATGGATGTAGAGCACTTTTATTTGAATGACCTTTTATTAATTGATGCAGGCATGACAGAGTCAACAAAGAAAGGCATAGCAATGGGCACTAGTTGTGCCAATGCTTGCCAACAGGAGTTATTAGAATATCATGAATACATAATAATACTAGTGAATTTTTGAAGATAAAGGTTGATGCAAGAATTGACAATCTTTAAAAGGATTTTTGCAGAGAGTATTATATGAAATAATATTGATTTAGTTTGTAAAGTAGATAGCTCAGCTCATATTACTGCCAACCATTTTTTTTTTTTTTTTTAGGAGGAATAAGAGGAAGAGAGAGAAGAAAAGAAGTTCATTCTTACATTGGGAAAACTAATCCCCTGAGAAGAGAACGTGATAGAGACCATCACTTGTATTATATTAAATAAATATAAGAATATAACGCAATGCAAAATGTTTTTTAAAATACTCCCCTCTCATAAATTTGTGTTTCAGACATCTTACACACACAATTTGTTAACATCAGGATGAGAACCAAATGATGACAATTGAATGTTAAATGGAAAATTCGCTTTCTAAGCATAGGCCATGGGCCTTATGATGGATCAAACGATCAAACCCATTCTGAAAACTTAGAAAGCTAGAGACTTTGTATTATGTTTTATATTTTTTATAGATTTTATATTTAGATTATATATTTTTAGAAGCATTAGCACTTTATCTAAATGAATTTTATATTGTGTTTAGATTACTACAAATATGCCACACTGATTAATCAATTAGATGTTCGTTGGTTTTTGAATTTTTTGAATTTTATGTATATAAGAGAAGAGAATGGCATTAACAATGTTACATCTGATGAAGCGGTTGATTCCGTGAAAGCGCTTATGTTTTTTGTTTTAAATCATTAAATGTTTTTTTAAACAAATGTATTATGCTGATTACTACTAAGTTGTGCTCACTAAGTTTGTGCTTATTATATTGTCTCTAGAGGGACTTTGAAAGAATCTATTTTTTTTTTTTTATTTTTTTTTTTTTTTGATAAATTATAATATATAATAATTAAATTATATCCCTTGTATAATACAGTATCACTTGTTAAAGCATGTTTAAATTTATAGTTTTGAACATTTTCCAGTAAGTAATGAAACAAAACTTATGAATCAATAATGACAAACTGCCCAATTCAGAAAATTTCAACCACAAAAGGCCACTCAGACTTCTGTCATTACAATCTACAAATATCAGTCAATATGCACAATCTCTGCAGAAGTAAAATTCATCTAAATAATTCCACATTAAAAAGGTCTGTCACTAATGAAAATGTTGCTGCTAACAAACAACTTTATATTTCAGTGTTGCATCTACAAATTGTCTGCTGCCCTTGAAGAATAAATTGCCTATGTTACATTAAAAAATGGTAAGTTGGTAATATTGCAATAGAAAATGGATGGCAAACTGAAAACAGATTCATAGTTATAGACATCTCATGCAAAGGAGGGCATACTTAGGACTGCAGCATCCCACCCTCTTAAAATACAACACAGTATCAGCAATCCATTTACATGCTGTGGGAGTAGAATCCACAGCCTTCTGCATCAAAATGCAATACTACAGTGAACATAAAATGTGTACACACCCCTGTTAAAATGCCAGGTTATTGTAATATAAAAAATGAGACTACAATAAATCATTTCAACATTTTCCCACCTTTAATGTAACCTATAACCTGTACAATTCAATTGAAAAATAAACAAATCTTTTAGGGGAAAAACTATACAAAATAAAAAAAAAACATACAGTACAATGGTTGCATAAGTGTGCACACCTTTAAACTGTGTTGACACACTTTAATACTTTGTTGAAGCACCTTTTGATTAATTACAGCATTCAGTCTTCTTGGGTAGGAGTCTATCAGCATGGCACATCTTGACTTGATAATATTTGCTCACTCTTCCTTGCAAAAGTGCTTCACATCTGTCAGATTGTGAGAGCATCTCTTGTGCACAGCCCTGTTCAGGTCACCCCACAGATTTTCTATTGGATTTAGGTCTAGGCTCTGACTGGGTCATTCCAAAACTTTAATTTTCTTCTGGTAAAGCTATTTTTTTGTTAATTTGGATGTATGCTTGGGGTCATTGTCATGTTGACAGGTAAAATTCTTCTTCAGCTTTCTAGGAGACGCCTGAAGGTTTTGGGCCAGAAGTGACTGGTATTTGGAACTGTTCATAATTCCCTCCACCTTGACTAAAGCCCCAGTTCCAGCTGAAGAAAAGCAACCCCATAGCATGATGCTGCCACCACCATGCTTCACTGTGGGGATGATGTTCTTTTGGTGATGTAAAGTGTTGTTTTTGCACCAAACATACCTTTTGGAATTGGGCCAAAAAGTTCAACCTTGGTCTCATCAGACCATAACACATTTTCCCACATGCTTTTGGGAGACCTGTTGTACTGGTATGCAAATTTTTCACCAGGCCTGGATGTTTTTCTATGTAAGAAAAGGCTTCCGTCTTGTAACCCTACGGCATAGTCCAGACTTATGGGAATACGGGAGATTGTTGTCACATGTAGTACACAACCAGTACTTGCCAGAAATTCCTGCAGCTTCTTCAGTATTACTGTAGGTCTCTTGGCAGCCTCCCTGACCAGTTTTCATCTTGTCTTTTCATCAATTTTGGAAGGACATCCAGTTCTTTGCAATGTCACTGTTGTCCCATAGTTTCTCCACTTTTTGATGACTGTCTTCACTCTGTTCCATGGTTTATCCAATGTTGTGGAAATTTTTTTACCCTTCTCCTGACTGATACCTTTCAACAATGAGATCTCTTTGATGTTTTGCAAGCTGTCTGCGAATCATGGCTTTTGCTGTAGCAGGCAATTGAGTAAATCCTACTGGAACAGCTAAACTTTATTTGGGGTTAATCAGAGTCTCTTTAATTGATGGCAGGTGTGTACCCAAAAAGACTGACTGCTGTAATTAAATCAAAAGGTGCTTCAACAAAGTATTAGTTTAAGGGTGTGCACACTTATGCAACCAGCGTATTGTATGTTTTTTATTTTTTATATTTTTTCCTCTAACAAATTTGTTTGTTTTTCAATTGAATTGTAAAGGTTATAGGTCACATTAAAGGTGGGAAAAGTTTTGATATGATTTATTGTGGTCTCATTTTTTTTATATCACAAAGAATTGTCATTTTAACAGGAGCGTGTAAACTTTTTATATCCACTGTATATGTTGTGCTACTAACACTGTTTTAATCTTCTGCACCACAATAGCGATACTATTTGCTAAACAAAACAGCTAGACATTGTAAACAGACTTAGCATGAGCAGCAGTAAACTTCTCTTCCCTTGAAGCTCATAATTCCTTGAATATGTACTTGAAACTCAGTTCCTTGAAAAACACAGCTTGGTGATTGGGGGAGAGGATGCAGGCTGTTGTTTTCTGTCGCTAAGGTACAAGGTTTGAGCCTAAGCAAATTACTAATCACCTGCTAACTCTTAACTAAGGCATTTCACTCTCACAAACACACCTCAACCTCTTAGTGCAAGAAATTTGGACAAAGCCTATAATAAATAGGGATAAAGTATAAATACTGCTCTCAAGAACTTAGAAGATTGCTAGAATAACAGTATTTGCATTAGTTTGCATTTTTTTAAAGGATATGAAGTCTAAAATTGAAATCTGTCATTATTAAGCAACTCCAATTCTTTTTATGAGGAACAGATCAAAATATGGGGTAAAAATTAGGGCATTCTGCTAAAACGTGGAAAGTAGAGGGGTATCCTATCTACCTATTAAAACACACACACACACACACACACACACACACACACACACACACACACACACACACACACACACACACACATGCACACACCTCTACCTCCCTCTTACACAAACACACACACACACACACACACACACACACACACACACACACACACACACACACACACACACACAGTGAGGTTACAGGCTAGGCTAGGCTTTCTTGATTTTAAGTATTGCTCTTATAAACTTAGAAAGTTGCTAGAATAACATAATTTATGTTAGCGTGCATTTTCTGAAGGATATGAAGTCTGAAACTGAAAAGCATATCATATTTAGTACTTTAATCCTTAGCTCATCCAGTGATTTTTCAAAATAAAGACAATTTTTATGAGGAACACACCAAAAATATAAGGCAAAAATCTGAACATTCTGTGAAAATGTGTACATTTGAGAGGTATGACACACACATACACCCCCTATCTCCCTCTTACACACCTCATACATCCCAACCTTTTAGAGAAAGAAATCTGGACAAAACCACAAATAATGGGGGAAAAGGCCCAAAAATAATGACACCATTTAAATACTGGTTTTACAAATTTAGAAAGTTGATAGAACAACAAGTTTTGCATTAATAAGAATTTTCTGAAGGATATGAACAACTGTCTACTATAATTTTCTGACTTCATTCCTCAATGATTTGCCAGTGATCTACTAGAAAAACCCAATGTTGTGAGAAACAGACCACAAATATGAGGAAAAAGTCTGGACATTCTGTAAAAATCTGGACAACTGAGAGGTATGACTCCCTTACCTCCCTCTTACAAACATGTACGAACATGCACACAGACCTACTTCTCATTTATCCATTTGTGATTCCCTGCACAGTCCAAATGTTTTGTGGAATTCCAATTCCGCAGGCATGGAAGACAGAGACGTAACCAATTGCTCACATAGAAGCAACAGTTGTTTGCGACCTGTTGTCGACTTCTGCGTCTGTGTGACCAGACATATTTTTTTTGTTTTTTAAATTAAAAGAAAATTAAATTCCTGGCCACTAGGTGCACCACAACTGATTTTATGTTTTCTGAACAATACGATGTCCAGAAAAGGCAATCTCCAGTTTCCAAACAGTGTCCCTTAATTCTCGTCAGTCCAGAAGAATTCCAGATGGTTGGCAACCCTAGATCAACTATTCTAGAGGGCGTAGTTCTGACAAGATAGTTCTTGAGGTGCTATCAACATTCAGAGTATGCAGAATCTGTTCTCCCTAGTTTTTAGGTTTTGGGTAGAAAACTGGGATAGTGATGCCTTGATTCACAGTAAACCCTAAAACCACTCTGGGCATGAATGAAAGGATTGTTCTTAAAGACACCCTATCCCTATGAAAAGGGTTCACCCACCATGCGAGCTTGCAACTCAAATACTCTTCTTGTAGATGTCAGAGCAAAGAGAAATAAATTTTTCCAAGTGAAAGAACCTTAAATCAGTTTGATAGGCAGGTTTAAAAGGAGAAATAGTCAACTGAAGTTGAAATCCCAAGGAGTAGCACCCTGTTTATGAAAATTCTTCAGTTGTAAAACTCCTTTCAGAAATAGTTTCACAACAAGGAGCAGGAAGGTGCCCAATTGGAAGCAATCTTTCCTTAGCCTGAACAAGCAAATAAGAGCACTAGTGAAATCCTCCAAAGCAAACTTTGAATCCATATTGGCAACATCTACTACAGACTGTCATAACGCCTTCTTTATATATGTTCACAATCTCAAAAGAAGCACCCAGATGTGCTCAGAACTGGTGATTACGGACACCATATATTCAAATGCTGTAGATATAGCAGACTTGCTGGCTGACAGATTCAGCAAAATCTTCACCCCTCTGTCCCCCATCAGTAAATCAGGACATCCCCCATAAATGACCTCTTCCCCTTGTATCTGGGGAACAGGTCATCACTGCTCTCTCAAAGGCAAAAAATACAGCCTCCATGGGACCCAATAGCATCTCAGGCTGCATCTTACATGAACTTAGACAGGAACCTGCAGCACCATTAGGTGCACTATTCAACCAAAGCCTAAGTACCAGATTTGTCATAGCTGAGTGGAGGACAGCTACTGTCATCTCTTGGCACAAAGGTGGAGCATCCACCAATCTGGGAAATTATAGACCCATCGGCATAACTAGCCTGATCTGCAAGGTCATGGAATAGATTATCATGGACCTCATTAACAAGGACAATGGCAACCTCCAAACACTCGATCCCACACAGTTTGGTTTCATCAAGGGGAGGTCATGTCTGTTAAATCTGGTCAACTTCTTTGAGACAGTCACCAAAAACATGGATGAGGGGAAGACGGTCCACACCACCTACCTTGACCTGGCCAAAGCCTTCAACACTATTTCCCACTCAGGCAAATGACTGGTGCCAGAAACATGGCCTCAAGCTGAATACCAAAAAATGCATCATTATCCCCTTTGGGGAGAGTGACTTCCCACAAATTATCACATTAATAACAATGTCCTAAGCACGGAATCATTCATAAGGGATTTGGGCACCCAAGTTGATAGCAGCCTGACTTTTGACCACCATGTTGCTTCCATTGTAAGGAAAGCTTTCTACATGGCCCACCTCATAAGTAAGAGTATCTCATCCAGGGACAAGAAGGTCATAACATCCCTGTTTTCTTCCCTTTTAAGGCCCATTATTGAGTACAATGCCTCATTCAGCAAGTACCTCGCAAAGATCACAGAGGTTCCTTACCAGGAGAATCCAGGGCCTCAAAAATTTACCATACACAGATAGGCTAAAAGCCCTGTCCCTCTTCTCAGTTTCATACAGCCTCCTCAGATGTGACCTCTGTCTGGCATACAAGACGAACTTGGACCCTGCCTTGATGGGACTGCTGCATATCCGCAAGTCAAATTCAACTGAAGTAACCCGCATGCGAAACCTCAACCTGGTCTGTGGCATCAGTAGGACTTGTTGGCGGGACAGATTTGTGTCTCAGATACTCCCCCATCTGTGGAATAGGCTCCCTCTCCACGTCAAGCAGAGTACCACTTTACCCCTTTTTAAGCACAAACTGGATAAATGGATGGGAAACAGAAAATACATCCCCTGGGATTCCACCCTTGTCCCTGCTGGACAGGGACATCGGGTGCTGATTTGTCTATATATGGGCTAAACTCTTGGGTAGGCTTATAAGGGCCTCAGGGCCAATAGCCTAGTAACTTCCAATGATCCTATGATCCTATAAGAAGCAGAAAAGAAAGAGAATCCATGAGCAGAGCTGCTAAAATGGCTGAAAGATAAACTTTTACAGTGGAAGAAGTGAGGCCAGAGGCAAGTAACTCACACAAATATCCCTGATGGGCCCCTGGTTAATGGTTAAGCACTAACAAGAAAATCCCTTCTACTTACCATTGCAGAATTTTCTAGTAGCAGGCTTTATGACTACTTTAGTACCTGCTGCACCTTTCAGATGTCAGCTTACTCTAACCCTAACCTTGCCTCTGCTCCTAACCCTAACTCTACACCTTACCTTTCAAAAACCCTTTGTGTAAGACTGCCCAGACACACACACACACACACACACACACACACACACACACACACACACACACACACACACACACACACCAACATTCTTACTCCGTAATCCAGAAACCTTCAGAATTACTAAAGGTTTCAGTTTCTAGAGCTGTGTGTGTACAGTGAACTTGATGCTGTGAAAAGGAACTTGCTGGCAGAAATATTTTCACTATGTATTCTATTGGCATCTAGGAATGGGTTACAGACAATGCTGATTTGGAACTGCTAGCTCACCACTTTTCATTTCTGGGACTTATTTTCAGTTCATGAGAAGCCATTTGGTTTATAATTATTTCATTTTAAATTAGAACCGATCAAATAATTTGTTAAAGCACTTTAGTGTATACTCATGAAGCATATGAAAACATCTTTATGCAATGGTCCCAGGACTTCCACACCCAATCAAAATCAAGTATTTTTTAAACCCATTATAACAATTCTGGATATTCCCAGTTGCTTGCATTTTAGATTTGTATTGTGCAATCTCATTTTACAGGTAACTGATATTTTCTGTAGCCACTGTCTGATTTACACCATTGTTCAGACTAGTGTGGCTACATCTTCATATTTGTGTCAGTGCTGGTTTTCCAAGTTTCTGTATATACCGCTGACAACAGACAAAGAGCTCTCACTCTAAGTGTGCAGAGGCAGAAATGGATGCAAAAATGGAAATGGTTGTGAGGTCAGGTAAAAAAGAAAAAAAAGGGAGAGATGCCAGAGAAAAACTCTTGTATCTGTGAGGAGGGGAAGAGTCAAAAGCAGTGACAGAAGCTCCAGTAGTCATATCAGAGTATGCACCTCATAACTTCAAATACAGAAGGCACTCACTAACAGGTATTCTCTGCTGTCAAAGCCTTTTGTCATTGCACACTGGATGGCTGGCTGGGAAAACGGATAGGGAATATAAATAAATAATCAATATGTCCACTACTAGGATGTTTCTTTGGGATACCACAATCTCCTCTCAGACAATGGAAGGATTAAAGTTTAGGTCCTGGGGTGGGGTCAGCAGTGACTACCAGCATCTAAGAACAAGGACACACACCAGTGTAAGCTTGTGGTGTACACTACATGGGCTGAAAATTAACAAATTAACAAAAAAGTGCTTTTTAAGGTTCTGAGTAATGTACTTATGTCAGCTCAGAAGTACATTTCATTTTAAAAATCTGTACAGTTAACATCTTAGTTATTTTCAATGTGACAGTGAAAACATACTGACTATAACTATTTCTTTTGTCATATGCAGGCATAATTCAAAGGATCTTTAAGAGTGGGCAGTAATGTAGACTCTCATATTTCATATCTGAAATGTATTTAAGATGCAAGAAAACATATTTTGCTCCACTGTAAGTCTTTATTTCTGGAACATAGCGTTAGCTTCTCTTAAACAATTGCAGTTTAGAATGCAAGGAAGAGCAAACTTCTCATTATCAACCCTAACTAGAATGAAATGATGTAAAAGACTGCTTCTGATGATGTCTTTTACTTGTAAGACGAAAGCACTAAACCTGTTTGATTTTTTACAACAACAGTTTATTTTAAACTTTTTTAAGCTGTAAGACAATAAACAATTTGTGGATACAAGTTCTGGTCCCTTGGAGCATCTGGTTTATTTTATTTTTAGAATTAAATTATATTATTCATTTTTTTTTCAGGGACAGCCAACAACTGAATACTTCTCTTTCTGAATAGGATGGAATATACGTGAATTAATTAAAAAAAAAACACACTACTATTTCTACCTGCAAAATCAAAACTACTTTTTTTTCTATTCACAAATGTGGAAGACAAAACAGCAGACGTCACAGTATAGAATTTAATAATTAAATAGAATTAATATCGATAATTTCTGATGCTAAATATTTCTGGACTCCACTATATTTTAACTATACATTCACATTCATATATATATATATATATATATATATATATATATATATATATATATATATATACACACAGACACAGACAGACACACACACACACACACACACACACACACACACACACACACACACACACACACACACACACACACACTGAGGGTACAGGCTAGGCTTTCTTGATTGCTGTAATCTGAGACACCTGAGAACCTGAAACTTATTAGTATGCATTGTTGGGCTGACATTCTGTCTATGTTAAAATCAGAAAAATGAAAGATTCATCAGAATGAGAGCTTCTTGGAAAATGCAGTAATCAAGTCTGAACATCACTGTAGTGTCTCTTCTCTGGAAAAGCATACATTGAAAATATGTGACTCTTAAGGAAAGCTTAGATTGTGAAACTAAAAGACTTTTAAGGAATCAGAGTCTATTACTTCAAAAAAGCCAAACGAGTATGTGAATAAAGCACAGAAGAAAAGCACTTGTCGATGAATTGTATTGTAATTGATTTAAATAAGGCTTCTGTTTTGCTGTCTCATGCATTTGATTGTGATTTGATACTGACAATACGATAGTAAATTTTGAGTTTCATGTTTACTGAATTGATAATGAAGAAAACTTATTTAATTAAAAAGTATTCCCTCTTTTAATGTTAAAGAATCTGATTATAGATTTAATTTTGAAGTGAAGCTTTTTAAAGGAATGTAGTTTATTGTAGAAAATCAAGTAATTTGAAGTTTTGGAATGTTTTTATCAGGCTGAGACAGTTTAAATAAAACTAGTGAGACTGATTTATTCATGACACAAATTATAATGCCTTATTGAATTTCACTAACCAATGATGACCTACTAATATATATCAAGTGACTACCAAACAGTGCATTCCAGCAGCAACTGACTCTACAAACAGTTATTTGTTGTCTGATAAGACCATAGTACACAGAATGCTTAAACTGCTGCTGCTGTGTAGGGAAGAAATGGTAACCCTGTAGCAGGTGAGACCATATGAAGCTGAATATTTTGCTGTTTTGACTAAAACACAGCAGAATGGTAACACTGCAGCTTTAAGGATTCAGCTTGGACAAATTTAGGAAGTTAACCAGGTACTATAGTTGTGACCTCAGCAAAACAGCTGCACCATGGGAAGGTGAACAAGCTGTGATTAAGGATGTCTGCTTTCTAAGGCTCAATCTCTACCAAAAGATGATACAGGCATATTTACTGTAACTCTAATATACCATGAAGAAATGTAATGGTGTACAGTATTTTAGTAACAAACTTGCTTGGACTACTTTGGAGTGGAGTACTTCAGAAGGCATTTTTTTTGCACTGAATCAACTGATGCAAATTAGTGCAGTAAGATAAGTCTTGTAAGAAAAGGGTTGACTATATTACTCTGTGAACACAAATTCTACATGAATTTTGAAACTACACAAGGCTGATCATTCATAGACCATTAATATGGTCTCATTGCTCAGAAGTAAGTCAACATGCCCAATATGGAGAACTGCTATATAGCTGTTAATGGGACATTTCCTAAGATGTATGTCACGCCTCCATTTTTTGTTGGCCGACTCATAGTAATTCCAAAAAAATGCAGATGGGTTCATTGATTTTTATCGACATAAATGCTGTTGCTGGAGAAACATTGCAGACTTCAATGACAGAATGGATGTATACATTGATGGCGAGCAGAAGAACTTCAGAAATGGTCTTCCATGGCGGAATGGATATATACACTGATAATGAGCAGAAGAACTTCAGAAATGGTAATTTTTTTTTTTGCAATTGGAGGTGGGGGAAGCACTTGCTTTTGCAGGGCATGAGAGATGCCTGCAAGCATGATAAATCTTTTGAATGTAAGAATTTGCTATAAAATGTGATCACTTTTTTTAACTGTCATACTTTTCTGCACATAGCAAAAAAAAAATGTAACTTGAAAGAAGAAGCTGTGTAGTATAATTCTGAGAACAGAGTCTGGGGGCTGTACTTCAGTTCTTTAGTTGCTGAGAGTGGTGGGAATGAACTTAAGTGCTCTGTTCATTGAATGTTGAGAGACTGCTACAGTACATGGACAATGATAAATCTCCCCAGTGGTGTGGCATAACTGTGAATGGAAAATATTTTGGTTGTTAATTGAGTCACTGACCAGGGTAATACTGTTAGGCTGTTTCCTGGTATCAACTAAGAGCTATGCCAAACAAGTTCAGGGCAGGATATGTTGTAAGCATGTTGGCAAGCAGCATGATCTGAGTAGAATTTCAACTGCTATTTCATCACCAGCATCTTCAACGTATTTTCTAAAGGGCATTATAAACGTACATATGATCTTTCACCATGAAAGAGTTTCCTTAATTTGTTTTTTTACTTCAGTAACCACACTTGCTTTAATATGGGAAACAATGGAGAGGGTCAGTAGTCAAAAATATATTTCCCCATTCAGATTTAATTTTGGATACAAGTGTCTGTGAAGAAATAAGGTATACAATATAAACTGGATTGCATGTTATGGTCCAGAAAGGAAAAATGCTGACCAAGTAATCACTGCAAAATCAGGCAGGGAGCATCGGGAGATAAAAGTTAGATATTTGAAAATCAAGTCTTCATAGTGAGAAGATCCAATTCAGAGACAAGCCCAATTTAACATTCACAACACTGATGGTTTTGATAATTATTCAGTTATTCAGACCTGGAGACTTCCTTGCCTCCTTTTAAAAAAAAAAAAAAAAAAGACGTTTATCTCCTTTACTAAGTATGGAAAAATAAATAGAAGTGTTATTTTGTCATTTGCTAGTCCTCAGGATTTTATACTAAAGTGTTTAAGTGCTACTATAAGTATGGAGGTATGCTTTAAAGTCCACAAACAAATGAGAGGATTCTGGGGAGATTACTGTATTGGCATGGCTGTAGGCCTACAACATTACTGTGCCACTTATGACTGCAGGATCACTGACCTCGCTGTGTTTGACATTATATGAGAACTACGAAAAATAGTAACAATAAAACAATTACAATTTCTGTATGCCACTTGAAGCAGATCACTTAATGAATGTTTAAAAATTTTTGAGCATTGCTGTGAAAGATATTTGGCAAAGATGAGAAAAGAATGATTTATTTATTTATTTTTAAAGAATAATTTCTTTCTTTACTAAATTTCCCCCCTTCCACTAGTATTGCTTTCTGGATTATGATACACTTGGGGATTCCATGTAGTGGCCAAAGGCATAAAGTTACAAGAAAGCACATTGTACCAAATTGAGTGGTATGATCAGGCAAACTATACTTACCTGAATAAGTAAAACATATCTTGAAGGTGGGAATGGTCCTCTCAGCTGAAATATACTCACCTTAGTAAGTAAATTATCCTGAAGGTAGGAAGGGTAGTCTCAGGTAAATTATACTCACCTGAATAAGTAATGTTTATCCTGAGCACCTATCAAAAATACTATAAAACCCTAAGCCCAGAAAAAAAATTGTCTACAGCTGTCTAAAGTAATGTATACAATACAATATTATCGATAACTAGGTCAAGATTATTGTTTCACCCAGATAATAACCTCTTCTGTAATTGTAGGTGACTCTGTTATTAAAATGTAGCATTCATTTATTAAGTGTGGGGGAAACTAGGTCAAGATTCTTGTTTCTCCCAGATAATAACCTCTTCTGTAATTGTAGGTGACTCGGTTTTTAAATAATTTGTGTGGGGGAAACGTCTTTTAAACACCTGTATTCTTTTTTTAATGCATAGTGTTGTGGTGACCACAGGATAAGATTTCCTATAGAGAATATCATTTTTAGTTACACTAGTAGCAACATAAAAGAGAAGCCCAGACACTGAACAGGATCACTGCGGACATGTCAGTAGTTAGAAACTCAAGGAACAGGCAAAAGAAGTCCAGGAACATAGCTGTGACTTTGAACATATACTGGATCTCAACAGCGGAGGGGTAATAATCATTTCCGGTTATCCAGCATCGTCTGTGTGAGGTCTTGGACAATGTAGAAATGAAAGCAGTATAGTCCCTCAGAAGGGTGCCATCAGTGATTGGAACAGCATAAGGCTTTATGATCTACTCCCATAATGAGTACATAGATTCCTATTCCAATAGGGAGAGACAGCAGAGTGGCAATGGAGTATGATGTAGTGTTGATGTGCCGTGCTTCTGATTAGACATTAAGCAGAGGTTCCATTTGCTTCAGTTCTGGCAGTAAAGATAAATATCCCATGGCTCTTATTGTAAAGAATGGTGGGGGGGGGGGAGTGAAGGGGTTTCATATGCCTTTCCCTCCTCCACCCCATCTATATAAACACCAGCTCATATTTCCCTGAAAATGGGTTGCAAGCCTAGTAAGAGTAACATGTTTAACAAAAATAAATGTCAATCTGTGCAATAATAATAAATAACTATACATTTTCTGCCTGGGATAAGAGAAGCATAGTGTCTTTTGCATGTGAATATGTTAAAACTTTGGAATGACAAAATGTCTTTTTTAACAGCTCAGACATTACCATTTTTAAATGTCTTGAAAAAGAAGAGCGAGACATGTCATAAGAAGCAAGACATTTATGAGTTCAGTAAATCTCCCATAAAAGAAGGTGGAACGTCAAAATTTGGTCTAAGAGGATGGAAGAAAGCTTATACACTCCCATATAAGATGCTGGAGTTGCTGAGGAGTGTCATTTTGAATTACATTATTCATGTATACTTATTCCGAAACCTTTGCCACCATAATAATTTGCAATAACATCGGCATGCTGAATAAAACATTATAATTTGGGTCTTACCAAGTGCTCAGGGAAATGCTAAGCAAATCTTACTGTCTTTTATACTTTTTTCTATATCCTTCTGCTGACATGCCTGACAGCCGTCAACCTTCCCCTGTCAGACTCATTCCATTTGTTGCACTAAATGGAAACATGTTGATCTATCGATAACTTTCTCCTTGAAATGAAAAACTTCAGTAATGTTTCAATGACAGCATATTTGGTAAAATTCAGAGTAAATCATTTCTTTCCAATGTGGCAGGTCCTCTTGCAACATCCCATATGGGGAGACATATACCCCCATCCCTGAACTTAAATATACCTTTTGAGTTTGTACATTAGTGGAGAAACAAGAATTCTCTTCTTTTGGTGAAACTGCTTTCATGAAAACATTTTTGTGAAACAGCAGTCCCTGATCCTGCCTTTGATCTCCTGACAGGTACATCCACCACACTAGGCATGAAATAATTACAGTTAAAGAGCAAGCCAGCCATCATTATGGCAACTATGAGTTTTGCCCTTTATTGGCATCCTGTCATTCAGAATATTTTTGGAATGGCCTAATCCGTGTTGCTGGGTGGGGAGATGTGCAACCTGCATCAGCATGGATGCCTTGTGCCTTCCCCTTTCAGTCATATGCTCTTTGTGCTTGCTTGAAGGTTACTACCAATTACACATGTTTAAAAAGAAAAAAAAAAAAGTATTCCTCTTTTTAATGTTAAAGAATCTGATTATAGATTTAATTTTGAAGTGAAGCTTTTTAAAGGAATGTAGTTTATTGTAGAAAATCAAGTAATTTGAAGTTTTGGAATGTTTTTATCAGGCTGAGACAGTTTAAATAAAACTAGTGAGACTGATTTATTCATGACACAAATTATAATGCCTTATTGAATTTCACTAACCAATGATGACCTACTAATATATATCAAGTGACTACCAAACAGTGCATTCCAGCAGCAACTGACTCTACAAACAGTTATTTGTTGTCTGATAAGACCATAGTACACAGAATGCTTAAACTGCTGCTGTGTAGGGAAGAAATGGTAACCCTGTAGCAGGTGAGACCATATGAAGCTGAATATTTTGCTGTTTTGACTAAAACACAGCAGAATGGTAACACTGCAGCTTTAAGGATTCAGCTTGGACAAATTTAGGAAGTTAACCAGGTACTATAGTTGTGACCTCAGCAAAACAGCTGCACCATGGGAAGGTGAACAAGCTGTGATTAAGGATGTCTGCTTTCTAAGGCTCAATCTCTACCAAAAGATGATACAGGCATATTTACTGTAACTCTAATATACCATGAAGAAATGTAATGGTGTACAGTATTTTAGTAACAAACTTGCTTGGACTACTTTGGAGTGGATTACTTCAGAAGGCATTTTTTTGCACTGAATCAACTGATGCAAATTAGTGCAGTAAGATAAGTCTTGTAAGAAAAGGGTTGACTATATTACTCTGTGAACACAAATTCTACATGAATTTTGAAACTACACAAGGCTGATCATTCATAGACCATTAATATGGTCTCATTGCTCAGAAGTAAGTCAACATGCCCAATATGGAGAACTGCTATATAGCTGTTAATGGGACATTTCCTAAGATGTATGTCACGCCTCCATTTTTTGTTGGCCGACTCATAGTAATTCCAAAAAAATGCAGATGGGTTCATTGATTTTTATCGACATAAATGCTGTTGCTGGAGAAACATTGCAGACTTCAATGACAGAATGGATGTATACATTGATGGCGAGCAGAAAAACTTCAGAAATGGTCTTCCATGGCGGAATGGATATATACACTGATAATGAGCAGAAGAACTTCAGAAATGGTAATTTTTTTTTTTGCAATTGGAGGTGGGGGAAGCACTTGCTTTTGCAGGGCATGAGAGATGCCTGCAAGCATGATAAATCTTTTGAATGTAAGAATTTGCTATAAAATGTGATCACTTTTTTTAACTGTCATACTTTTCTGCACATAGCAAAAAAAAAAATGTAACTTGAAAGAAGAAGCTGTGTAGTATAATTCTGAGAACAGAGTCTGGGGGCTGTACTTCAGTTCTTTAGTTGCTGAGAGTGGTGGGAATGAACTTAAGTGCTCTATTCATTGAATGTTGAGAGACTGCTACAGTACATGGACAATGATAAATCTCCCCAGTGGTGTGGCATAACTGTGAATGGAAAATATTTTGGTTGTTAATTGAGTCACTGACCAGGGTAATACTGTTAGGCTGTTTCCTGGTATCAACTAAGAGCTATGCCAAACAAGTTCAGGGCAGGATATGTTGTAAGCATGTTGGCAAGCAGCATGATCTGAGTAGAATTTCAACTGCTATTTCATCACCAGCATCTTCAACGTATTTTCTAAAGGGCATTATAAACGTACATATGATCTTTCACCATGAAAGAGTTTCCTTAATTTGTTTTTTTACTTCAGTAACCACACTTGCTTTAATATGGGAAACAATGGAGAGGGTCAGTAGTCAAAAATATATTTCCCCATTCAGATTTAATTTTGGATACAAGTGTCTGTGAAGAAATAAGGTATACAATATAAACTGGATTGCATGTTATGGTCCAGAAAGGAAAAATGCTGACCAAGTAATCACTGCAAAATCAGGCAGGGAGCATCGGGAGATAAAAGTTAGATCTTTGAAAATCAAGTCTTCATAGTGAGAAGATCCAATTCAGAGACAAGCCCAATTTAACATTCACAACACTGATGGTTTTGATAATTATTCAGTTATTCAGACCTGGAGACTTCCTTGCCTCCTTTTAAAAAAAAAAAAAAAAAAAGACGTTTATCTCCTTTACTAAGTATGGAAAAATAAATAGAAGTGTTATTTTGTCATTTGCTAGTCCTCAGGATTTTATACTAAAGTGTTTAAGTGCTACTATAAGTATGGAGGTATGCTTTAAAGTCCACAAACAAATGAGAGGATTCTGGGGAGATTACTGTATTGGCATGGCTGTAGGCCTACAACATTACTGTGCCACTTATGACTGCAGGATCACTGACCTCGCTGTGTTTGACATTATATGAGAACTACGAAAAATAGTAACAATAAAACAATTACAATTTCTGTATGCCACTTGAAGCAGATCACTTAATGAATGTTTAAAAATTTTTGAGCATTGCTGTGAAAGATATTTGGCAAAGATGAGAAAAAGAATGATTTATTTATTTATTTTTTTAAAGAATAATTTCTTTCTTTTACTAAATTTCCCCCCTTCCACTAGTATTGCTTTCTGGATTATGATACACTTGGGGATTCCATGTAGTGGCCAAAGGCATAAAGTTACAAGAAAGCACATTGTACCAAATTGAGTGGTATGATCAGGCAAACTATACTTACCTGAATAAGTAAAACATATCTTGAAGGTGGGAATGGTCCTCTCAGCTGAAATATACTCACCTTAGTAAGTAAATTATCCTGAAGGTAGGAAGGGTAGTCTCAGGTAAATTATACTCACCTGAATAAGTAATGTTTATCCTGAGCACCTATCAAAAATACTATAAAACCCTAAGCCCAGAAAAAAAATTGTCTACAGCTGTCTAAAGTAATGTATACAATACAATATTATCGATAACTAGGTCAAGATTATTGTTTCACCCAGATAATAACCTCTTCTGTAATTGTAGGTGACTCTGTTATTAAAATGTAGCATTCATTTATTAAGTGTGGGGGAAACTAGGTCAAGATTCTTGTTTCTCCCAGATAATAACCTCTTCTGTAATTGTAGGTGACTCGGTTTTTAAATAATTTGTGTGGGGGAAACGTCTTTTAAACACCTGTATTCTTTTTTTAATGCATAGTGTTGTGGTGACCACAGGATAAGATTTCCTATAGAGAATATCATTTTTAGTTACACTAGTAGCAACATAAAAGAGAAGCCCAGACACTGAACAGGATCACTGCGGACATGTCAGTAGTTAGAAACTCAAGGAACAGGCAAAAGAAGTCCAGGAACATAGCTGTGACTTTGAACATATACTGGATCTCAACAGCGGAGGGGTAATAATAATTTCCGGTTATCCAGCATCGTCTGTGTGAGGTCTTGGACAATGTAGAAATGAAAGCAGTATAGTCCCTCAGAAGGGTGCCATCAGTGATTGGAACAGCATAAGGCTTTATGATCTACTCCCATAATGAGTACATAGATTCCTATTCCAATAGGGAGAGACAGCAGAGTGGCAATGGAGTATGATGTAGTGTTGATGTGCCGTGCTTCTGATTAGACATTAAGCAGAGGTTCCATTTGCTTCAGTTCTGGCAGTAAAGATAAATATCCCATGGCTCTTATTGTAAAGAATGGTGGGGGGGGGGAGTGAAGGGGTTTCATATGCCTTTCCCTCCTCCACCCCATCTATATAAACACCAGCTCATATTTCCCTGAAAATGGGTTGCAAGCCTAGTAAGAGTAACATGTTTAACAAAAATAAATGTCAATCTGTGCAATAATAATAAATAACTATACATTTTCTGCCTGGGATAAGAGAAGCATAGTGTCTTTTGCATGTGAATATGTTAAAACTTTGGAATGACAAAAGGTCTTTTTTAACAGCTCAGACATTACCATTTTTAAATGTCTTGAAAAAGAAGAGCGAGACATGTCATAAGAAGCAAGACATTTATGAGTTCAGTAAATCTCCCATAAAAGAAGGTGGAACGTCAAAATTTGGTCTAAGAGGATGGAAGAAAGCTTATACACTCCCATATAAGATGCTGGAGTTGCTGAGGAGTGTCATTTTGAATTACATTATTCATGTATACTTATTCCGAAACCTTTGCCACCATAATAATTTGCAATAACATCGGCATGCTGAATAAAACATTATAATTTGGGTCTTACCAAGTGCTCAGGGAAATGCTAAGCAAATCTTACTGTCTTTTATACTTTTTTCTATATCCTTCTGCTGACATGCCTGACAGCCGTCAACCTTCCCCTGTCAGACTCATTCCATTTGTTGCACTAAATGGAAACATGTTGATCTATCGATAACTTTCTCCTTGAAATGAAAAACTTCAGTAATGTTTCAATGACAGCATATTTGGTAAAATTCAGAGTAAATCATTTCTTTCCAATGTGGCAGGTCCTCTTGCAACATCCCATATGGGGAGACATATACCCCCATCCTTGAACTTAAATATACCTTTTGAGTTTGTACATTAGTGGAGAAACAAGAATTCTCTTCTTTTGGTGAAACTGCTTTCATGAAAACATTTTTGTGAAACAGCAGTCCCTGATCCTGCCTTTGATCTCCTGACAGGTACATCCACCACACTAGGCATGAAATAATTACAGTTAAAGAGCAAGCCAGCCATCATTATGGCAACTATGAGTTTTGCCCTTTATTGGCATCCTGTCATTCAGAATATTTTTGGAATGGCCTAATCCGTGTTGCTGGGTGGGGAGATGTGCAACCTGCATCAGCATGGATGCCTTGTGCCTTCCCCTTTCAGTCATATGCTCTTTGTGCTTGCTTGAAGGTTACTACCAATCAGCATAATGGTTGACCACATGCCTACCTCACCCCCAAATGCAGCTGCATACCCAATTCCTCCTTGTAGGTGTATGCATTTGTCTCCACCCTCTTGCTCTGGTATGCTCTTATCCAAGAAAAGCGATAGCAGAATGTTTTCCCTCATAAAGAAAGACCATGAAAAAAGTGCTTTCTGTACCACTAATGGTGTACTGCTGCTTTTCTCGTGGTATAAAGCCCAGCTAATTATGCCAGTAAATGGTGGCTTAACTAAATAGAAGACCTTTACAAGAGCACTAGGAAACCCATCTTTCCTAAGTTACAGGCAGTTTTTGATGCTGTACATAAAGACAGTGTCACGGTTATGTTGAACAAGTATACCACTGACCAGGAAATTGTAAAACTTGCAGTGCAAAAAGGCAGAAACCATTAAGGAAGAGTGTCTACCATAACAGTTAAGGTCTTCACTTCTTCATAAAACCAAGGTACAGTGACCTCACGCTATTGGCTAGATGTAAAATAGCTTTCAGGGCGGTTAATCTAGTATTCACCTTAGAAGCTCTGAGAACTAGCCACTTACCATGTGCAAGAAACGTATCAGGGCATAAGGGTGAATGACCAGTTACTATGAAATATTTACTTTATTCCCTCTTTCATATAATAAAAAACAGACATTTACTTTGGAGCAAGTTTTTGTAGTACTAATTGGTCGAACATCCTGTTTGTTATTTAAAGGAGAACTCTACTTAAGAACGTAAACAGAATATATATTCATCATGTACTGATATGTTGTTCTATACTGATATGTCAGAATCACCAGTGGTCTGTATTATATTGTAATTTATTATATCCCAAAATGGTAGCTCTAGATGTAGTCGTACTGGTGCAAATTTGTATTCCTGACATTTCACTCTGCTCCCACAATGCAGTTTATGTCCTTATAATATAACACAGCCTACAGGTAATAAGGTGTTTTTTTTCTGCATTTAGTTACAGTAACAGTTCTCTTAAGTCTCTGACAAAAGCGACAGTGTCCCCCCCCCCATTTTTAATTTTTGTTAAATGGAATATTTTCAAAATCCATTGTAGGTGCATTTAAGCATTTTTCTACACAAAGCAAATAAAATATACTTTTGCTAAATTTTCAAAACTGCACTTCCTAGGCAGCCCCCACACACACACACACACATTCCCCTCTGTTGCTTAGGTATTACATTCCTGGCTAAGTGTGGCAGCTTTGCTTGGTTGCTTGTGACTGGCAGCTGTCACTTCAAAGAGTTGAGGCAAATGGAAATCCACTTGTTTACTTCATTTTATCCTTAATTTTTCAAGACCTGTGTGAATAAAAGCAAGGATCTGCTGACCAAAAATGAGAGCACATGTTAATTTCTTTATGTGGTGATTTGAATTAATGTAGCTCTTATATATTTATGTTTCTAACAAGTAACTCTTTGAAAATGTGTATCATACTAACTGTTATGTAACCTTATAAATTTACTAACCTCAGCAAGGCACAGTCTTCAGAAGCATATCTATAGTTACTGACTAATGGTGAAAGCTATAGAAAGTGGTGTGTAAACTACGTGATGCAAGCAGAGAAAAATTAATTTCTGAAACATTATAAGATATGAATATAAAAAGAGTTGGTGGGCCCTTCAAGAACACTGACAGAAAAATGAAGAAAAAATGCATTGAAGAGTCTCTTGTCATGAAAATACATCACTAAAATACCTCAAGATTTTGCTGCTAAATGCCAGGAGTCTTAACATGAAACTTTATTTGCTGGAAGCAGTCCTCACCTTGGAAGACGCAGACATTTGTGCAATCGCTGAGAACTGGTTCAAGGCTGTGGAGAGCACCCCTTTGATGTCGGGCTACGCCTCCTTCCACACATTCAGATCACAAACTTAAGGCATGAAAAACTAAAGGAGACAGTGTATCAGTATTCATTAAAGATAAATACACATCCAGATTGGCTAGACAGTATGATTCCCTGAGATATTTCAGTTGCAATTAACTGTTGGTAGGACACCTATTGAAATCATTGCCAGCTACAGGACCCCCTTCATGAATCAGGATAACCACTCTGCCTATTTAGATCTATTTGAGTCTGTCAAGATACATCCAAACATCATGGTTTTGGGTAACTTTGACTACCTATCCATTGACTGGGGAAATTACTCATGTGCAAACTCACTTGCTCAAAGGTTCTTCGACTTCATTAACTCTAATGCCTTGGACCTGCTAGTTGACACCCCCACAAGGGGTGCCAATATCCTGTATCTGGTGCTTACCAATATAGGGGACCACTGTAGCATGCTCACTGTGAGGTCTTCCCTGGTGAGAGCTGACCACAAATCAGTCTCATTCGAATTAACTATCACAACTGACCCCCAAGCACCAACTAAACTAAAAAAAACTTCTCTAAAGTAGAATATAACCTCTTACGGGATAGCATAAATAGCTTCACTGGACCTCCCCGATGGAACAGACAATTATCCTGAGTTCTACACAGATGCTTTATACAAACACCTGAACAACTGCATTGACTTGGCCATACCTGATAGGACCAAAATAAGCTCCTCAAGCAAAGCAAACCTGACTGGTGGGCAACTGCCATTAACAGGCTTTACAATAATAGGAAGAAATTGCTGCCTAAGAGTAAGAGGGAATGAGTCCTAAACTGGAAACACTTCTTCCTCAGCTTAAACAAGCAAAGAAGAATTTTTGTGAAGTCTTCCAAAGCTGACTATGAATCCAAATTAGCTTCCTCAACTAAGGACAGCACTAAGCCATTTTTTAGTTGCATCCATAACCTAGAAGGAAAGGCACAGATATGTGCCAAACTGGTTGTTAATGATGCCACATATACCAAACCTATGGACATTGCTAACTTGTTAGCCGACAGGTTCTGTGAAAACGTTACTCTCCTGTCCCCACTACACTTACCCCAAGACATCCCTAACACCTGTCCTCTACCTTGTAAGTCTAAAGAGCAGATCGTGAACGTCCTCTCTAAGGTGAAAAACACAGCATCCATGGGACCCGATAACATCCTAGGTTGCATCCTACATGGGCTCAAACAAGAGCAAGGCCATTGGGTGCTTTTTTCAATCATATTCTAAGTACTTGCTTTGTCCTGGCTGAATGGAAAAAGGCCACCGTTATCACCCTTGCACAAAGGTGGTGCTTCCACTGACCCCAGGAACTATAGACCTATTAGCCTGACTAGCCTTGTCTGCAAGGCCATGGAGAGAATCATCATAAACCTTATCAACAACGATATTGGTAATCTCCAAATACTTGACCCTACTTGATTTGGATATGTCAAAGGAGGTCATGCCTGTTAAACCTGGTGAACTTCTTCAAGACGGTCACCAAGGACCTTACTGAGGGGAAATCTGTGAATACAGCCTACCTAGACTTGGCCAAGGCTTTTGACACTATGCCCCACTCAGGCATAATTGACAAACTCACCCAGCTAGGTATCAACTCATATATCATTAGATGGGTTGCCAAGTGACTCACTGATATAATCCATATAGTCAAAATAGGGGAATCCACGTCCAGCAGCAGACTCTGTAACCAGTGGTGTTCCACAGGGATCAGTTCTGGGACCTCTACTGTTTAGAATCTAGTTCTCTGAAGTGCAAGCTAAAACTAAAGGTCTGTGGCTGACAACGTTTGCTGATGACTGTAAACTGGGAGCAGTCATACAATCTTCAAGTGATGTCAACATTCTACAAGAGGATCTTAAACAAATGATTGGTACTAAAGTTATAGCCTTAAACTCAATGCAAAGAAATGTATTATCATCCCATTTGGTAAGAGTGATGTTCCTGCTAACTACCACATAAATAACAACACCCTAAGTACGCACTCCGTGGTGAGAGACCTAGGCACACATGTTGACAGCAACCTTACATTTGATCACCATATATCCACAGTAGTCAGAAGGGCATTCTGTATTGCTCATCTCATAAGTAAGGGCATTGCATCCAGGAAAAAAAAGTTATGATCTCACTGTACTCTTCCCACATCGGGCCAATAATTGAGTATAAAGTCCCTTTTGGTATGTACCTTTCCAGGCATCTGCAGCAATTGGGGAGACCAGAAAGGTTTCTCTAAAAGAAAATTCAAGGTCTTCAGCATCTGTCCTATGAGGATTGCCTGAAATCACTGTCAGTTTATTCTGTTTCATGCAGACTACTCAAGAGGCCATCTCTGCCTTCCATATAAGGCAATGTTTGACCTTGCTTTATTGGAAATGCTGCATATCCGTAAGTCAAATGGTATACAAGTTACTCACTTTAATCCTCTTAACTTGGTATGTGACATTTAATAGAACCTGCTGGAGGGACAGATTTGTCTCCCAGAGGTTACCACACCTTTGGAACAAACTCCTGTTTCATGTCAAGCAGAGCACCTTATTGGGCCTCTTCAAACGCAATCTGGACTGTTTGCTGTGTAACAGTAAATTCACCCCAGGGGTTCCACCTATGTACCTTTGGACAGGGGTGATAGGTGCTGATTATGGAAATAAGGGTAAAACTTGGCTAGGCTTGTAAGGACCCTAGGGTCATTAGCATAGTAACCTCCTATTATCCTATGGAGGAAAATCACTCTGGAACAAAGTTAACAAATCTGGGGTAGGGGGCATGCTCTTTATACAGCAAAATTACCCTGTCTAGCGGAAATCTAATACACTACTAACCACTATCCCAATGGCTAGATAGGTTGAGTCATGACCTACAGTGTAGTAGGTCCTGGGTTCGAGTCCTGAGTAGTAATGATTTTGGTGGGAGGTCGGCATTATGGTTAAGATGTTTGCCTTACAGACACAAGGTGCTGGGTTTGATTCTCGCACGAGGTAATTGGCTAAACTTAAAAAGGCCCACAAGGATAATTAGTCTAGTACAAATCTATGAACCTATGAGAAGTGACAAATTTCCCATGAACCTACTAGGAAAGGCAGAATCTTCTTCCAGTAAATGTATAGGCTTTTCAGTATTATCAAAGCACTCATTGTGCCTTCACACTGGCATTACTCAATGTTATTGATGTTTTGTAACAAATACTGACAGATAAGAATTTTGTCTTGGCCCTTCACTCTGCATCTACTGTGGAACATTATATGGTATGCACTGAGCAGCCTATCTATCACTAGAGGAGTGGTGTCCAGCTCTGAAATTACACCTTATTGGCCATTTTGGGCTGCCTGTATCCCTTTTTAATGTTCTGCCTTAAGAACCCGTGTTTGCACGACTGGCAGTGCCGCTAAGCAAGGGTAAACTATTACTGGTGCCAGAAAGTATACTCTTCAAATTTTTCCTTAGATCTTGCTAGTTTTCATTTTTTTGCTCTGACTAGGCTATTTAAGTCCAGCATTTGCTCAGAACTTCTTGTAGCATTTACTGTAGCATATATACAGCTACCAGTACTAAACTTTCCATATAGGTAAGTACAAAACGGTTTCAGTACTTAATAAATTGAACGTCTATCCAGGCATGTCTAAAGGACATTCCCCGTGCTTTCTTCTGTTAACCTGGTGAACTTGGGCATCATGAAGCAATGCAGCAACTGCCTCATGTATACAGACAACCCTCTCCTCTTACCTCCCAACACTATGACTTGTGAGAGATGCACATGTATTGCCATATTGGAAGCCAAGCACTGTCCAGCCAAGTCTGGATTAGCCAGTCAAGATGAAAAGGTTAACACCTGCACCCCACCATATGGAACACATAGCCTTCCTGAACATACACCACCACACCCCTCACATAGTATCACTAAGCACACATCCACTTTCACAGAGGCTCTCAATAAAATCTGCCCAAACAGCAGAGTCCTCAAAGGCAGAAACACAAGCAGCCATCACATCCCAACATAAACCATGAGACACACAGCTCACATAAACAGTGTGCCACACAACCATAGCCCCTAAGCAAATACACTAGTCATAGGTGACTCAATAGTAAGGCACATTGATGTCCCACTCAGTAGATTGAATAAAGAGAAGGTTACGGTCAGCTGCCTGTCAGGTGTCAGGATCTGCCACATAACGCACGCACTTAGGTCACTCCACAACAAGAACAAATATGACTGTCGTCGTTCATGTCTGTGTGAATGACCTGAGAAGTACCTCCCTGGACTACATGAAAAGAGACATAGAGGAGCTCTTGGATCATGTAGCCCAGGCAGGTATGACCCTAGCTCTGAGTAGCATCCTACCGTCACTCAGAATTATACCACAGTACAAGCAGAAAATTATTTACTTCAACAATTGGCTAAGTTTCTGGTGTCATTCTAAGGGGATTCAGTATCTGTCTACCTGGGATGATATGATCGACAGACCTTGATGCCTTGCCAGAGATGGCCTGCACCTGCTACCCCTGGGATTCTGGATACTGGCCAAGGCTCTTACCACACCTATAGTGCCTTTTTAGGCAATGTCCTGAAGACAAAATTACCACTCTAACAGATACAAGCAAACAAAATATGAGGGTTATGCTACTCAATGCTAGAAGTCTAAATCTCAAAATGCACTTGCTCAATAAAAGCACTCCTTAAAATGGAGAACATCGACATCTGTGCATAGGTTCATACTAGGCTATCTGCCCGAGGGCATTTACAAGCCTAGCCCATAGTTTTGTGGCTTACGCCACCCCCTTTTTAGAACTATACCCATTACTTTTATTTTGCTGTGCCTCTGTTGAGCAGCACTGAGGTAATCCCCTTGGGAATATTATCTCCTCTCCATCCATTGGTCAAGATTTCTCTTGAACAAGGGCTACGTAGGTGCTCTGGCTCACATATACTGATTTTATTCCACAGCATAGGGAGTCTTTGGGATGAATCTCTCCCTCCAGCTGGCCTCATTAATGTCGTAGTTTAGTTTAAGTCTCAGCCCTGGCTCTCTCGGATCTCTAGATTTTTTTTGAGGTGAATATTCACAGGATAAGATACCTGGTTTAAGGCTCCAAAGAGCACTCCAATGTTACCAGGATATAATTCATACCACACCTTTTGGCCCCTAAACATGAACCAAAGCCCTAAAGACGGTGGTGTATCCATGATAGGATATGCACAACTCCAGACTAGTAGCCCAACATAACACACCTTAAATACTTCAGGTACAACTAACACTGGGTAAAACTGCAATCCAGGTTGTAGCCTGCTATACGTCCCCCACCATGTCCCAAAACTCCCACTCCACATTCCTAAACACACTGGAAAATATTAAGGTACAACCCAATACCCTTATAGTGGGAGACTATAACTATCTCTCTATTAATTACTCGTGTACTAATGCACTTGCTCAACATTTTCTGGAATTCATTCATTCATTCCAGTGCCCTGGACCAACTCATTCTTACCCCCACCAGGGAAAGAAACATCCTTGACCTGGTCATTACTAACATGGGCGACCGTTTCTCTACACCAGAAATCAACTCCTCCCTAGTCAAATCTGACCACAAGCCACTAACCATCCCACCCTCATTCTCGTAAAGGAAACCACCATGAAAAAATTCTACAAAGCCAATTTTGGGCTTCTAAAAACAGAGGTGGCAAACTTCACGTCGCCCATGCAAATAAAAAATAGGTGCATGACTGTTGAATCATACACTGCTGCACTGTATGAGCACATACATAAGTGCATGGAATGGGCTATATCAAACAGAACCAAGACATTCTCCTCCAAAAAAAGGAAGCCAATCTGGTGGACCCCTGCCATAAACAGGCTATACAACACAAGGAAGAAACTGTTGCAGAAAAGGATAAAGTCACAAGACTGGAAATACTTCCTTGCTAACCTCAACAAAAAACTGAGATCCCTCATTAAATCCTCTAAAGCTAGCCATGAAAACAAAATTGCTGCAGATACCAAGGATAACAACAAGGCATTCTATAGTTATGTAAAGAATTTACAGGGCAATACTCAGATCTGCTCTGAGCTACAGCACAATGGCAACACGTATACAGAGCCAACTGATATTGCCAATATACTGGCCAACAGGTTAAATGCGAACTTTAACCACCTTTCACTCCATAAAGGGCCAATCACAATACCTGAAGAATGCCAAGTCCCTCATATCACGGCTGCACAGGTAAAAACTGCACTGTCAAAAGCCAAGAATACAGCTTCTATGGGACCTGATAGTATCCCTGGCTGTGTTCTATGTGAATTACAAAGTGAACTGGCACCATACCTGAGTGTCCTGTTCAATCAGCCTCACTTCAGGCTTTGTCACTTCAGAATGGTGCACTGCTATGGACATCCCACTCCAGAAAGGGGGAGGGTGACTACTGACCCCAGGAACTACCGCCCCATTAGCCTGATGGAGTCTGATATGTAAGGCTATAATGGAACGCATCATCACAAACTTATAAATAGGGACATAAGGAATCCCCAAACTCTGGACCCCATGCAGTTTGGGTTTGTGAAAGGTAGATCATGCCTGCTCAACCTGATAGACTTCTTTGAGTCTGTAACCAGAGCTGTGGATGAAGGCAAGGTAGTTCACACAGCCTACCCAAATCTTGCCAAGGCCTTCAACACCATCCATCACTCAGGAATTCTAGATAGACTCACTAAACAAGGCATAAACCCCTATGTCATAAGATGGAGTGCCAAATGGCTCACTGATAGAACCCACACTGTCAAAGTAGCGGACTTCAAATCTGACTACTGACCAGTTACAAGTAGAGTCCCACAGGGATCAGTCCTAGGTCCTCTCCTTTTTGGCATCTACTTCTCTGAAGTTCAAGCCAATACAAATGGACTATGGCTGGCCAAGTTTACCGATGATTGCAAACTGGAAGGCATTATTGATTCACCAACCAATTAAGACATTCTACAAAAAGGCCTCACTGGGACCAATGATTGGTGCCAGAATCATGGCCTAAAGCTCAATGCCAAAAAGAGCATTGTCATTCCCTTCGGGAAACGCTCAGTACCCATGAACTACCACATCGGCGGTAGTCCACTAAACACTGTAGGTGTGATAAGAGATCTGGTGACACAGGTTGATAGCAACCTCTCCTTTTGATAACCACATTGCCATTGTGGTCAGAAAGTCCTTCTATGTGGCACATTTCATTACAAAAGGGTTTTCCTCCAGAAAGAAAGGTCATAATCCCTCTCTACTCGTCCCTCACTAGACCAGTTATAGAATACAATGCTCCCTTTGACATGTACCTCACTAGACACCTACAATAACTGGAAAGGCCACAAAAATACCTCACTAAGAGGATCTTGGACATTAAACCACATGCCCTAAATGGACATACTCAAAAAAAACTCCAGCTATACTCTGTCTCGTATCACTTGTTAGAGGTGATCTCTGCTTGACCTATGAAGCCATGTCTGACCCAGAGCTGCTAGATATGCTACAGCTAAAGAAATCTCAATCCCTCCATGCCACACATTCCAGAGTCCTCAACCTCATGACCGCAATAAACAGAACATGCTGGAGGGACAGGTTCCTAACCCAGAGACTCCCCATACTCTGGAACAAACTTCCCATCCACGTTAAGCAGAGCACTTCATTGGCCCTCTTCAAGAGAAATCTTGACAAGTAGATGGGCAGTAAAAAGTTCACCCCAGGGATCACTTCAGTGGCCTTGCTCGATAGGGGCACTAGGAACTAACGTCGGGAAGCATGGTGCCAGGGAATCTTCTTGGACTAGGCTTGTATAGGCTCCAGGACTATAGCCTAGTACACACCTATGAACCTATATAGGAATGAAGTATTTGATTGCTGGTGTCTTTTCATAGCCACACTTCCTGGCCTGTGATGGTATGTCATTTCTGGGGCAAAAGCAAAAGTTGAGGGACTTGGAGGTACAGTTTATAATGCACAAGGGCTTTGGTCTTGTGTTTGAAATTCCCTCAAGTATTGGACAAATGAAACATATAAGTCGGCATCATAGACATGAATCTAGACTTGTGATACAATCAGAAAAAAATATTAATGTGAATGTGACTTTCTTGGGGAACATTCTAGAGTATGGAGAACTATGCAACTTAGAAAACCTAGTTTTGTAAAGTTGAACCTGTTTTCCAGAAGGGCACATGTATTTCTTCCAGGAATTCAAACAGAGATTGTATGGCTCGGGGGGGGGGGGAACCTACGTTTCCTTTGACTTGTTGATGAAATACAGGAAATACTTATTTGCAAAAAGCAATTTAGAAACGGACCTTTGAACTGAGAATTTATGAATAAATAAACAGGAACCTATGTCAAACATGCCAAGCAACCCTGTGGATAAGCACAGCCCTCACTAATTTAGTGTGCTTTATATCGCAATGACACACACTTCTTGAGTGTCCAGAATTTTGTAGAATGTATTGATTTTTGCCTCAAATTTTGTATGTTCCTCTTAAAATTTCTGGTAATTTTTGTGGTCTCATTTCAGATATTCGAGTTTGTCTTCATATCCCTCAGAAGGGTGTTATAATAGCAACATTATTATCTTTTGGTTTTGGCCGGTATTCTTACACTGAGAGTTTGAGAGGTATGCAGTGACATCAGACTCGGACATGAGTTGTTGGTGATGTCAATGTAGAGAAAGGGTAAAATTAATGATTATATAACAGAGCACAAATAAACTAGTGCAACTGTAGTCTCACTATAGTGCCAATAAATAGCTACAAAATCTAAGAAGTGTCTTGCACCAGTTACCCATACTCAGTATTGTATTCCAGGACACTCGGAGCAGCACTAAAGCATACTTGCAGCTTGGTAGTTCATAGGTAGGTACTAGGCTATCTGCCCGAAGGCATTTATAAACCTAGCCAGAATGTGGTGGCTTTCGCCATCCCCTTAAATTAGTTCCCTGTGCCTCTGTCCAGCAGAGCCATTAAAGTGATCGCTGGGGTAAACTTTCTGTTTCCCATCCACTCGTCAAGGTTTCTCTTGAAGAGGGTTTGTGAGGAGCTCTGCCTAATGTAGATTGGAATCTTGTTCCAGAGCATGGGAAGTTGCTGGGACAGAAATCTATCCCTTCAGCACATCCTATTTATTGTTGTGATGAGGTTTAGATCCCTGGAGCATGTGGCTCGAGGGGATATGGTTTTCTTTAGGTGAAGCATGTCCATCAATTCTGGGTTGGACATGGCCTTGTATGTCAGGCCAAGATCACCTCTGAGTAGGTGGTATACAACCGAGTACAGCTGGAATTTCTTCAGTCGAGCTGCATGGGGCATCTGCTTGAGGCCAGTGATCCTCTTGGTGAGGTACTTCTGAGGTCTTTCCAGTTGTTACAGGGGCATTGTACTCTATGATGGGTCTGATGAGTGATGCGTAGAGGGGCCCAGTGACCTCTTTCGATCTGGATGCAAACCCTTTTGTGATTAGGTGGGCCACATAGAAGGATTTTATAACCACTTTGGCAATGTGATTATCAAAGGAGAGGTTACTATCTACTTGGGTCCCCAGATCCCTTATTATGTCTTCCATATTTAGGGGGCTACTACCTATGTGATAGTTTGTGGGTACTTTGTTTTTGGCATTTAGCTTGAGGCCATGGTTTTGACACCAGGTATCTGTCTCAGTGAGACCCTGTCTTGTCAGCCGGAGAGTCAATTATAGCCCCTAGTTTGCAGTCGTCTGCTAACGTGGTCAGCCATAGTCCTCCTGTGCTTGCCTGTACCTCTGAGAAGTATATGCTGAACAGGAGGGGTCCTAGGACTGAGCCCTGGGGAACGCCACTTGTAACCAGTTTAAAGTCGGACCTAGCTCCCGCAATCCTCACTATGTCGGTTCTGTCCATGAGCCAGTTGACAACCCAGATCATGATGTAGGGGTTTATGTTCAGGCTGCTGAGCTTGTCTATAATACCTGAGTGGGGAATGGTGTCCTTTGCGAGGTCTAGGTAGGCTGTGTGGACCACCTTTCCCTCGTCTATAGCCTTGGTAACTGTCTCACAAAAGTCCACCAGGTTTAGGAGGAATGATCTGCCCTTAACAAAGCCAAACTCAGTAGGGTCCAATGATTGGAGGTTCCCAATGTCTCTGTTAATGAGATCCATGATGATGCACTCCATAGCTTTGCAGACCAAGCTAGTCAAGCTTGTAGGGTGATAGTTCCCACGGTCCATTGTGGCTCCACCTTTGTGGACCGTAATAACCATTGCTGTGCACCACTCTGTGGGCACGTAGCCTGTGGAGAGGCTGAGTTTAAACAGTGTGTTTAGGTGAGGGGTTAGTTCATCTTTGAGCTCATGTAGGATGCAGCCTGGGACACCGTCCGGTCCCATTGATGCTGTGTTTTTGGCTTTGGAGAGGGCTGTTTTAACCTGAGCGTCTGTAATTTCAGGGGCTCTACATTCTTCTGGTATAGTTATGGGCCCTTTTGGGAGTGAGAGGGAGGTGAAGTTTGCATTGAACCTGTCTGCCAGGATGTAGGCTATATCGGTCGGTTCAGTGTATTTTTCGCCATTCTGCACTAACTCCAAACAGATCTGAGAATTGCCACTTAGATTCTTGACATAGCTAAAGAATGCCTTGTGGTTATCTTTGGAGTCCATGGCAATTTTTCTTGCGAAGCTAGCCTTGGATGATTTTATGAGGGAACGTAGTTTCTTGCTGATACTGATCAGGGATGTCTTCCCTTCTTGGGATTTTACTCTTTTCTGTACTAGTTTCCTCCTTCTATTGTATAGCTTGTTTATGGCAGGGGTCCACCAAATTGGTTTCCTTTTCTTGGAGGAGTGAGTCTTGGTTTTATTTGGGATAGCATGATCCATGCATTCTTGTAGGTGCCCATAGAGTGCATTAGTAAAGGATTTTGCAGCTTGGACAGCGTTATCCTTTAGCATGGGGGCTTTGAAAGTTCCCACCTTGGTCTTAAGTAACGTGAAGTTTGCTTTTGAAAAGTTTTTCATGGTGGTTTCTTTGACCGGGGGTGGTGGCGGAATGTGGATATCCAGAGTGATTTGTTTATGGTCAGATCTAACCAACGAGGGGTTGACGCCCGGTGTGGAACACCAGTCGCCCATGTTGGTGATGACCAAGTCCAATATGTTGTCACCTCTGGTAGGAGTGTTGACCAGTTGATCCAGGGTGTTCGAGTTTATAAATTCTAGGAAATGTTGGACAACGGAGTTTGTACTTGAGTAGTTCTCCCAGTTAATGTTTGGGTAATTGAAATCACCCAATATCATGATAAATTTTCTGAATTAAAAGGTTCATCTGATTGAGGCAGTTTGTGCAGACAACCTGCTCTGAGATGCAAACCAATCAATTTTTCCATAAAATCATTTATGCTGAATCACATATTCTTACTTGCTTTTGGCCAAACTCTTTCTTTTTTCTTTAATTTTCACCCCAAAGTGTATAAAGAAAACACAATTCGTGGTAGGAAAACACAAGAAAAAATTAAATTGTGACTGATATTAAGTACTTATAGGTTCATAGGTTTATACTAGGCTATCTGCCCTAAGGCATTTATAAGCCTAGCCCAAATTTTTGTGGCTTACGCCACCCCTTATATGAAAAAATACTGTGCCCATTAGTTTGTTGTGCCTCTGTCCAGCAGTGACACAGAGATGATTCCCGGGGTAAACCTACGATCTCCCATCCACAGGTCTAGATTTCTCTTGAACAGAGTCAGCGAGGTGCTCTGCCTCACATGGACCGGGATTTTATTCCACAGCATAGGGAGTCTCTGAGTGATAAATCTATCCCTCCAGCATGTCCTATTTATATCCGTGCTAAGGTTTAAGTCGCTTGCTCTAGTGGTTTTGGTGGATTTGGATTTTTTGAGGTGGAGCATGTCCATTAATTCCGGGTTGGACATGGCCTTGTATGTCAGGCACATGTCACCTCTGAGCAGACGGTATGCGACTGAATAGAGCTGGAGTTTCTTCAATCTGGCAGCATATGACAGATTTTGGAGTCACTTTATCCTTTTGGTGAGGAACTTTTGGGGTCTCTCCAATTGCTGCAGATGTCGGGTGAGATACATCCTGAATGGGGCATTGTACTCGATCATTGGTCTGATAAGTGAAGAGTACAGGGAACAATGACCTCACTAGATCTGGATGTGAATCCCTTCATGATCAGGTGGGCAATGTAGAAGGTCTTTTAACCACTTTAGCAATGTGAGTGTCAAAGAAAGGCCACTGTCAACCTGGGTCCCCAGGTCCCTGATAACCTCTTCTGTGCTTAGTGGATTGCCACCTATATGGTAGCTTGGGGTTACCTTGTTTTTCCCGAAGGGTATGACTATACATTTTTTGGCGTTTAACTTCAGGCCATGGCTCTGGCACCAGCTATCTGTTTCCGTGAGTCCCTTCTGAAGGATATCCGTGTCCAATGCACTTTCCACTATGGCGCCCAGTTTGCAGTCGTCTGCAAACTTTGTCAGCCAAAGTCCTCCCATGCTGGCCTATACTTCTGAGAAGTAGATGCCAAACAATAGGGGGCCAAGGACCGAGCCCTGTGGGACACCACTTGTGACCGGCTTGGAGTCTGACACAGCGCCAGCAACTCTAACCCTGTGGGTTCTGTCCTTAAGCCAGTTTGCAACCCATCTTGTGACATATGGGTTTACATTTAAGCTGGTAAGTTTTTCTACAATACCCGAGTGGTATTTATTACTTGATTTTATTTCTAATTATTAAATGTAGTTTCTTATTCTGTGACTGTGTAACTTGCCTCTATTACAATAATTGTTTCTGGCAGCTTTTTGTAAATGTTTGGTCATTTAATTGTTGTTTTGCCTTTTAACTTTTTTTTTTTTTTTTTTTTTTTTTTTAACTCTGACCACGATATGCTGATTTGCCCTTTTGCTGATAGAGCAGAAAGAAATTATGCTCACGTTCTTTGCCTTTTGAGTTAATAATGAAGAGGGGAACTTTTATTTCCCCTTTGTTTAACACTAACAAAGTGAACAGCTACTGTACTTGTGAAATGAAACTTGTCTTAATCTATCTAGAGACTAAATATTTGCAAAGTATAATAAACATTTTTGATTTTTTTTTTACTTGAGACAAGAAGCAGAGCTCTTGCAAGGAACTTTGATGCCTGCAGTAACTTTTTTTTATTTTGACCATTTCAAAATGCAAAGAAATTTGATGCCTGCAGTAACTTTTTTATTTTGACCATTTCAAAATGTACAATAAATGGGTAATATTCCAGTGAGATAAAGGCTCTCAGAATTTGTCACAGTGAGTCTCCCACAAAGTACAAAAAAATCAGCAAAGTACTTTTGGTTGCCTGTACAAAAAAGTGTTTGCTGCACTGTACATATTCAGACCATATGAATACGCAGATTCTTGAATAGCCAAAATTTTGTTCTGTGTATTTGTTTACTAATAATTTGTAATCAGATACATATATGCATTGACCATGAACCCATATTTAGACTGACTGTGCAAAAATGTAACCAAAAACGTAATGGTTTATTGTTGTGACATTTTGAGTATTGCTTGAGTTGTTCTTGAAACATGACTGCTTCTTCCAGGGGATGCAACGGTGTATTGGAAGGCACTGCAAATTATTACAGTGTGAAAATCGGGTAGACTGGCCACAAGTTAATCTGAGCACAGCATGGACTCATTGTCAGTGACCATATTGTCAATAACAGCCACTAAGCTACTAAGCTCATGCCCCCCCCCCACCACCAAGGGAACTGTACAGGATTTGGTATCATTCTTGATACGAAACCACAGGAGATAAGATGTACAATGACACAGAAGGTATGGTGAATAAATCAATTTATGCACCACACACACACACACACACACACACACACACACACACACACACACACACACACACATATGCACTTAAAGCATATGCATGTCCATGTGTAGCTGTCTATGTATGTCCATGTGTGGCCGTCTGTTTAATTCTGCAGTTTCATGACTTTTGACATACGTGGCCATCCATCCTAGTTAGGACAGGGTATGTAGTATTGAAGGAAGAATTCATTAAATATATGCACTTTATTTACCTCATTATCAATTCCCTAGAAATGGCCTACAGTCAAATCTTGTTAGGCATTTATAGTTTATGGGTGACATATCCTTTGATGTGAGAGATCCATAGTGCCTGTTGCGCATAATGTATGATGCATATGTGATATGCATGCTTTCTGTTGTGACAGCATAGCTGTTTTACACCAGCCCCAGAACAGCAGAGCATTATGTGCATTGTCTATAGTTATTCATTTCCATGTGTTGTTGATGCTACACACATACATCAGTGGTTTCACATTCACCTATATTTCTTTGCTGTGTTACGTTTGCATTTCCTTGTGTCTCTAATATGTCATATCACCAAGTCCCTGTTTTTCTTTTGCTTAAGAATTAAGTAGTCGTCATCTTCTTCTTTTGGCTGCTCCCATTAGGGGTCGCCACAGCAGTTGAACAGTTTTCATTTCGTCCTGTCCTCTGCATCTTGCTCTGTCACACCAACCGCCTGCATGTCCTCTCTCACCACATCCATAAACCTTATCTTAGGCCTTCCTCTTTTCCTGTTACCTGGCAGCTTCATCCTTAGCATCCTTTTCCCAATATACTCTGCATCCCTCCTCAGCACATGTCCAAACCAACGTAATCTTGCCTCTCTGGCTTTGTCTCCAAACCTTCCAACCTGGGCTGACCCTCTAATATACTTATTCCTAACCCTGTCCATCCTTGTTGTTAGAAAAATGTGTATTAATGTATATGTTTAGTGCTTATTAGAAGCTAAAAGGGTTAACGCATTTCATTCTATTTTATGTGCAGCTTAGTTTTGTATGAAACTACAGATGCTTTTCAAACTGCAATATGCTTTCTGAAACTGCAAGATGCTCTCTGACCTAGTATTTGCTAGCACAGCAAAATTCATGTTTAAGCCTTTCGGAAATTTACTGAAAAGCAGGTGATTATCTGCTAGGTCAGGAAAATAATGAATAGAACAATACTGTTTTCTATAATGTTATTGAACTTGAACAATCAGCTCTGTTCGTGTTATGTGAACATGCACAGCTGCAGAAAAGATAAATACAGTTGAACAAAGACTGCTTGAAGAAATGAACTATAATCTGTACTTGCTTTGTGCTCGAATTAGCCATAGTACCTTGAATGGTAACATTGCATAGGGAGAAGTTGTATCTGACCGGTGGTCATCAAGGCCATGTTGTTTTTCTTAGGAAGTTTTTTTTGTAAACTTGATATGCCAGCAGAAAATCATGGACAAACAGCTGCTATGAAATAATATTAAAAGAACTTGTGATTTATTACGTCAGCTTAGTAGGCAATGTCTTGTAAAAAATGTATAAGAATAGCTTCACTTCCTGATTCTAGTTAGACAAACTCTGTATTAGCATGTTTTTGTCTCCTTGCTGTAAGATTAAAGTGCCTTAACCTGAACCTGCCGTGTGTTGATCTTTTTGAAATTGTTTTTCCTTTGACACTTGTCACACCCAGTGCAAATCTTAACATCTTCAACTCTGCCACGTCAAGCTCTGACTCCTGCCTTTTTGTCAATGCCACTGTCTCCAACCTGTATAACATAGCTGGTCTCACTACCCTCTTGTAGACCTTCCCTTTCACTCTTACTGGTACTCGTCTGTCACAAATCACTCCTGGCACACTTCTCCACCCACTCCATCCTGCCTGTACTCTCTTCTTCACCTCTCTTCCACACTCACCATAGTATGACATAAAACAAGACATAAAGCTTAACAACAGCACAATTATAAACTATAGATTATTACAAGATAAAACAAGACACAAAACATAAGTAAAAGTTTGCAAAATGCAAAAAAACAACGAAGCAAATCATTAAGATTAAAATAAAACAAATGTGTCTTAAGGGGGCTCTTAAAACTGCTGAGACTTGGAATTGCTGTTAGGCAGTAAGGCACAAAGGTGTGCACATGATAGGCAGAGGAACACATTTCAGAATAATCAAGGTGAACCTACAGAACCTGGCCAACTCCTGGGTGGTGAAACTGAGGGCATTAGTGAGACAGTGAAGAACAAGCAATTCTTACAGATGGGGTGACCTATACTATGCAGGGTAAAGTAAACATGGGCTAAACAAGCAACCAACAAAAGCTATGAAGAGTGGTGTAGTGTCATAATAGCATGATGTCCCTTTTTGTGACCAGGAAGGAGAGTTTTGCACAAGCTCCAGGTTATCAGGTTTATAGTTTAGAAGCTCTACTTATTAGCTGTCATTAGCTAGGTACAAGTAAAATGAGGCACGCACTATTGCAGCCATGTCTTTACGTGGTAACATGTGATTAATCTTGGAAGTATTCCTTACATGAAAGAATGCAAATTTGGCACTTAATCCTTGAGTGGTAGTCTGTCAGGAAGCATGATCCCAAGGTCATACACACTGGCACAGTTTTATGCTCTTCACCTCCATGAGTAATTGAGGATCTAAAGCTGAAGTTTAATGTCCATGAGGGTGGAAAAGACAATCATGACGTCCATCTTTGCTGTACTAAGATATTGGTAACCTTCAAACACTGGATCCCATGCAGTTTCGGTTTGTGAAGGGCCGATCTTGTCTCCTGAACCTGATTGACTTCTTTGAGTCAGTCTCCAGAGTTGTGGACAAGGGTAAGTTGGTCCACACAGCCTATCTGGACCTCCCAAAGCCTTAAACACTATCCCCCACTCTGAAATCATAGATAAATTTACTAAGCTAGGCATTATTCCCTACATCACTGGATGGGTTGCCAACTGGCTTACTGACAGAACCCACACTGTAAAAGTAGCCGACTCCAAATCTAGCTCCAGACAAGTGACAAGTGGAGTACCTCAGGGTTAAGTCCTGGGACTGCTGTTGTTTGCCCAATACTAAGGGACTCTGGGTAATAAAGTTCGCAGATGACAGCTAACTGGGAGCTATTATTGAATCCCCAAATGATGTGGATATTCTACAAAAGGGCCTTACAGAAACAGATGCTTGGTGCCAGAGCTTTGGGCTCAAGCTCCATGTCAAGAAATGTATAGTTATCCCCTTTGGGAAAAAACATGTACCCGTGAATTACCACATAGGTGGCAGTACACTAAACCCCGAAAGTGTGATAAGAGACTTGGGGACAAAGGTGGACAGTGGTTTCACCTTCAATAACCACATCGCCACAACAGTCAGGAAATCCTTCTGTGTGGCACACCTCTTTACTAAGGGCTTTTCATCCAGAAAAAAGGAGGTCATTGTCCGTCTGTACTCATCCCTCATTAGACCCATTATAGAATACAATGCCCCATTTGGTATGCACTGCTGAAGACATCTGCAACAACTGGAAAGGCCGCAGAAATACCTCACTAAATGAATCACAGGCCTAAAGCAGATGCCCTATGCTGACCAAATAAAAACAACTCCACCTATACTCTGTCACATATCGTCTACTCAGAGGTGATCTCTGCTTAACATACAAGGCCATGTCAAACCCAGAGCTGTTGGACATGCTACACTTAAAGAAGTCTCAATCTCTCCGAGACACATGCTTCAAGGATGTAGACCTTGTAATCACAATGAACAAAACCTGCTGGAGGGATAGGTTCCTGACCCAGAGACTCCCCAGACTCTGGAATAGACTGCCCATAATTGTTATGGCTAGGCTTGTATAGGCTCTAGGGATGATAGCCTAGTACCAACCTCTGAACCTAAGCTTGAGCCTATTACTTATCCTGGATGAATGTTGTCATGGTCGGTTACAAGTGATGGCATGCGGAGTCAGTAAGGTCATAAGTGAGGGGATCCAAGACTGAGATGGACTCTTGAGACAAGGCATCCAAGACTTAGATAAACTACTGAGTGAGGAGAAGGTACAGCTGTGAGATATCATCGTAACAATAAAACCATATTTCTTTGTCTCCAGTGAAGTCACCTAGGGGCACCAGATAAACTGTTACAGAGGCATGACCCTGACTGGAGCCTAATATTACATTGCAGGCCAGGGTTCAGGACGGAACTGAATTAACACCTCAAACAACCATCTGTGACTATTGAGAGATATAGGAGACAAACCACTCCAGTGCTTTTCTTGAGATCCAACAATAGCTGGTAAGATGTTCAAGTAGGGTCCAATTTTAATATGTCAAAAGATTTCCTGAGATACTATAGTAGTTGGCAAAATATTCCAGTGTGATTCTGTGATTCACCATTTCAAAGGCTGTTGGGAGATCACTGAGGACAAGGAATGATTAATGCTGTTGAGTCTGTGCTATGAATTGATCATAAAAAGGCCTCCATTGTGGTGGTTGCATGTGCAAGTTCTGCCCTTAGTCTTGTATTGCCATCATCTGCACTGCTCATAACTGAGCAGAGGCTTCTTTTTGTTATTCTTTGGCCTTTGCATCATAGTACACTTTCCACTGATGAATCTGATACCCATATGGTCAGTCTCTGAATTACTCTGGGGGGGGTTTATGCACCTTTTTGTACTCATTTGCATATGGCTCCTACAGTATTGATGCATGGACATATGCAATGGCATACCTCTAATGCAACCTTAATAAACAAAACCAAAATTCCTGTGTGAACTAACAGTGCATCTCTCCGAACCAATAAAAACAAAAAAAAAAACACACCATAATTCACAAGGATTGGCCTGCTTTCTTATTATGAGCAGTAAACTGCTAAATAAACTAGAGGAACGATGTTTAATATGAGTATATATTTATTTAAGAAATCTGTATTTAAATGTATTGTAAACTACTTTTAACATTGCTTAATCAGTTCTGGTTTAAGGCTTGGAAAAAGGAAGAAGGAAGTCCCAGGGCAGATGCAAATAAGTGACCGCAGGAAAGATCCTGGAAAAATATAACATTCTTCTAGTGGCCCTACACTTCTTTTGCTTGGATGATTTCTCTTTCATGTTTTAGTTTCAATTTAGCCCTTGTGGTAATAAGATTAACTAAATGTTTCCGAGCAGAGTGAGATTGTACCTATGATATGCTGATGAATATAACAGTGGTCAAATATATGTTAATATCTAGTGTGGTCCAGATTTTGCTTTGCTGAAATGAAAGACCTATGAGCTGCTGCTTTTTTGAGTTACTGGGCTGACACTTTTATTCTTCAGGCATAATTTCCATATGCCCCACCACAATGCCATGAAAAAAGACAATAGTAAATCATTTTTTAAACGCATCATTTTTATTTAGCCATGATCTTTCTGATTGGGTGTTCTGTGCATCTCCTCACAGACTTTTGATTTATTACATTAAATGCATCAGTGTGACCTCAACATAAAAATCCCAAGTTCTAAATGTTTGCAGAACCATGCCAAAATATGAAAGAGAAACTTTTTGGACATGCCTCCAAGTGCAATCTGTCTGCTTTATTTTATTATGCACTTTGATCTTTATTCCAACTCCTTGTTCTGTAGTGTGTGCCATAATGAGGTGAACCATCAGCACTGCTCTAAGAGCACAATGCCAAGGGGCTCAGGAAGCCTTCGAGCACAATAAATGCGAATCCTGTGCCGTCTGGGAGATGGAGCTGATTATCTACGTACAGACTTTGAATCTGCTTCATAGTATTCTGATCTACGTGCAAACAGCTGTTTTATTCATTCATTCCAGTAAGTGGGTATGAATCGCTTACAAGGAAAGTAACCCTTCCTAACAGGGATGATTGACTATGTGGAGGGTGAAAATCCTGCTCTGCAGCATATAATATAAAATCTACAGATGAATTTTTGGGGGTTAAATTCAAGGGCTACATGGTGAATTTGTTTTTTTCGGCTTTTCCCGGTTAGTAGATTTTTACGTACTGGCTTGCCGGGCCTAATGCATAACCTTCAACGGAGGAACGCCCATTCACGCATGTTGCCACACAGAAGATGCTCTAACTGAGAATCGAACGGGCAACATCTAACTGTGAGGCGACAACGCTACCGCAGCACCACCATTGTGGGTAAGGGCTACATGGTGAATGCTGTTGGTATATCAAAAGCTATCCTAATTTTCAGATGTATTTATCCATCAACCTGAAGATACGCTGATACTGTAAATCCTAAACTACCATTATTTATCAAGGTGGTCCATATTTCATGTCAATTACCCATGGAATCTTTATGAAGGGAATGTGCCAATTCTTCTTTTGGCAATCCTTTACTGAAAATAACTTGTATAAAAAATCAGTTTTATCCGTCTGACTTTTTTTTCATTCCTCCATTTCTCAGAATGTTGCATGTCCACATTTACGTAATGCAAGAAGGTGCATGGCATAATGTCTTTCACTCTATGTAGTTAATGGCCACACTATTAATATAGCACATGAGAGGATTACTGCATAATCTGAAAGTGACTCAGAGTGCTAACGGTATCAATAAAAGAACACATTTCATTATATTGCTTAAAAAGTACACAGTGCATTTACTGTGTAAACCAGTTCTGAAGACCAGCTTGCATGTTTTACAGGTGATACAGGCTCTCCAGTTAATGGATGTAAATAGTTACCTTCAGCTAGAGTAACAAAACCATATAGAAAATAAAGCAGAGGTAAGGATACATTCTAGTGAGGAAAAATAGTGAGGCTAAAGAAGTGTGCATTTGTAAATAAAAAATGAAAATGCTTCATGTGAAATATCAGGAAGAGAAAACAATAGACTCCTATGGTGTCCAGGTTTATTTATTGATTTGTGTGATTGTTAATTTATTGTTTTCTGTGTCTTCTATAATAGTTTTGCAACTGCAATATTGAAAACCCAATATGACTATTGTTTTAAGCAGTTTCTCGTTTTGAATAACTTACATAATTTACTAATCTTTATGAAATAGTGCAAATGGCCTGTATGCCATTCTATGGCATGCCAAAGCTATACATGATTCACAGGAAATGGTATGCAGTCTGAGATCACAATCCACCCTCTTACAAAGTTTCACTCCACAGACCAGACCTCAGTAATAGCACCAAAGACATGGTAATCTCTCCCAACAAACTTGAGAGACATCAATGTAGAAAGAATATATATACCTCATTGTTGATGAAGAAACCACAAAGCAAAAAATGAAAATATAGTCACAAAAACTAAGATTTCAAGCAAGGCTCACAGGAATAATAAATAATCCTTAGGAAAACTGAGAAATCCTTTATTCTGTTGAACAGGTAAGCGCTTTCATGGTTCAAATCCGCTTCATCAGACCATATTAAAATCACAAGTAAACTGACAAATATTTAAAACACATAACAACCAATCAAAACAACTGAAAAAGGGAGGGGAAACTTATGTAATAGATATGTAAAACCTGGCTGTTCAAAAAAGCACTTCAGGAAAAGTAATCTATCAGCAACAATAGTGCAACATATAAATGCAGAGCCTATATATATATATATATATATATATATATATATAGATATATATATATATATAAAATAAATATAGATATATATATATATATATATATATATATATATATATATTAAAAGAACCAGTGTTGTAGAGTTGTAGATATATTCTATGCAAACCAATATGTAAATTATAAAAAAAATATAAAATAAATAGTATAGTATTAAAAAATATATAAAATCCATATTGTGCATATATCTGCATAAATATAAAAAAATACATATCAAAAATGTGGTATTGGCTAGATATACTAAGCCCATCTTCTGTTCTTATATACGTGTAATGTATATACAAGAGTAAAGGTCAATGTTTAAGTGGTCTAGCTTTCAGAAGAGGTTTCAAAGAAACCTTGCTATTTAACCAAGGGGGTCTATCAGCCTGAAATTGTAATATCCATTTCTGTTCCTTGGATTCAGTTTTATTTATAAGGTAACCACCCCTAACACTGGGTCGTATACGTTCTAAGGCTAGGAACCTAAACTTATGTGCAGAACCTTCATTTTTGACATGCATAGCCAATGCATTCATCTCTTTAGCATTTCTAATATCCCTCAAGTGCTCTAAAATTCTCTCTTTAAATGCCCTGTTGGTTTTACCTATATAAAAAGAAAAACATAAAATACAATAACAAAACTATACCAAATGTTTGGTACAACAATCTGCATAAAAGTCAGTATCAATTTTAAAATTAAGACTTAGATGGAGAAAATGACCACCTATATGTAGGTGAACACAAGCCATGCATTTTTTACAGGCATAAGTGCCTTTTCTGTCAGATGAAACAAAGTTTGAAGAATTCAAGGGTCTATAACAAAGTTGTTGCTTAAGGGTTCTATTATTTCTGAAAGTAAAATCTGGTTTCTCACCAATAAACCCATGGAGTTGAGGTATAGTTAATAAAATGTCCCAATTAGTAGCGATAGGTTGACATACAAAATCAATATTACTAGCAAAAGTCAAAGGCATACGAATCTTCTTATTATTTATAGCTACTACATTAGAATCAGAGATGTTATCAGGCTCTAATAAAGTAGAAGTGGGTGTATTATTACCATAATAGGGTTTACATCTTGTTCCTTTCTTTCAATGCTTCAGATATCTGTTTATCAATAACCTTACTCTTGTAATCCCTACTCATAACTTCTTCTTTTAATAAAGATAAAGCTGAAACTAACTTAGTATCATCGTTGTGTAACCACATAGTGTGAAAAATTTGCCCTCGAAGTACATTAGACTTAACATGATTTGGATGCATGCTACTGTTATGTAGAATACTATTATGTATGACACTCTTCCTATAGATGCTAGTCGAAACTTAATGTAACATATCTTTACTAATCTGCACATCTAAAAAATCAATATCTGTAGTTGAATAAAGGTAAACTGAAGAAAATTGCTAATGCTATTCAAATAGTCCAAAAATTCAATGAGGAGGTCCTGAGTACCACGCCAGAGAAGAAAAATATCGTCTACAAAACGAGTGTACCAGCTAATGTGACTGTTATACTTAGCATTAGAAAGAACATAGTCTCCCATTTTACTAAAATTAGGTTGGCGTAGCTGTTGGCACATGCTGTGCCCATTGCTACACCTACCTTCTGTAAATATAGCTTGTCATTAAAGATGAAAACATTATTTTCTAATATAATCTCTAGTAAGGTACATAGAAGATTAATCTTGTTAATAGTAAAACCATGCAGGGTCAGTATCTGTCTAATATTATCAATACCCCAATTATTGGGGATAACAGTAAATAATGAAGCTATATCTAAAGTAACAAAAAAACAAGGACCTGAAATAACCATTAAATAGTTACTCAGTTGTGAAAGAAAATCCTTTGTATCTCTCAAGATAGTATCACATTTGTTCAATACAATGTGCAAATTCTTTTCTACAAAAATTGATAAAGCTTCAGTTAACCCGCCTCTACTAGATACTATAGGTCTCATTGGAGGTTGTTGTAAACTCTTATGTATTTTTGGGAGACCATATAGTATAGGGACAGTAGGATTCTCAACTTTAAAATAGTTAAACAAAGATTCAGAAATCAAACCAGTTATAAGGAGATCAAATATTAAAAAATCAACTTTGTCAATAACACCTTTAAGTATTCCTGTAGTTAAAGAGGTATAGGTATATGTGTCCTGTAACAAAGCCATCATGCCTAATATATAGGTGTGTTTTGTCTATCACCACAATACCTCCACCTTTATCCGCTGGTCTTATCTCAATACTTCTCATGTTTTTTTAACTCAGTAAGGGCGTGTTTCTCAGCAAAGGTTAAGTTATGGAAACAGTCAAGCTGTTTCTCTTAAAATCGCTGTCTCAGTTGTCTTTCACAAACATCAATAAAAAGCTGTACAGTGGCATTAGGTGGAGGTACAAAAGTGCTTAGTTTCTTAAAAACATTTACATGGCCACTATCTTTATTAAAAATAGTTCTAAGAGCAAGAGTCCTGCCAAACAGTTTAAAATCCTGTAAAACGTCAGTTAATTCTGCTTTTTGGTCTGGAACAAATGTTAGTTCTTTGTTCAAAACCGATAACTGTGTATTAGTTAATGAAACAGATGAAATGTTAATGACTAAACTTGTTTCAGCCTTTTGCCTGTCCGAGTTTGGTCTTCCTCGCTCTGTAGCCACCGAATCCTTGGATTTGTGTACTGGCTCTTGGACCTGCCCCGTATAGGTAGTGGGTTCTTTGATAAAAAAAAGTGTTTCAGTTGTCTGAATGGCCGGTGGATCTCTGCCAACCATTAGCGTGCTGCTGTCTTGCATTGTAGCTACTTTAGGCTTAACAGAAGGTTCATTTTGAAGAGTAAAAGTCCTATGTAAATCATTTGTAATGTCTAAGTTATTAGAAACATTATCATTATTTACCATTTCACTGTTAGGTGGCTTCAAGCCAGTAGTTGCAGACAGAGCATAAACCTGTTGTTGCGTGTTCTCTCTCTGAGAGAACGCTCTGTGAGTAGTCTCGGAAGCCCGCCCGTTTCCTGTCGAGCGTGGCATATTTGTGTTGTTCATTAGTCTTTCCCTAGACCAAGAAAATACTTGCCCGTTCTCAAAATCCAGTTTATCACGTTGAATCTTTCTGGCTTTAACCATAGACAGTCTTTTATCATAAGCCATTATATCTTCAAACAGTTTATTCATCTTAACACCAATTATATCAATAGAGTAGTTATTGTAGATAGTGTCTTGCACTCTATTTGTTTAGCGATCTCCACCTCTTCAGGTCTGAAGAACTCTATTAGTAATTTGAGAGACATCACCTGCTTCCCTAATTTCAGACAACTGAAGACCTTTCTACACTCAGTAATTGCCTACAAGTCCTTCTCCACACAAGGCCTTACTTTACTCCAAATTCCCTTTCCCTCCAGTTGTCTATTAATCTTTAAGCTTTGCTGAACTTTGCACTAATTAATTTGCTTTTCAATAGCCCACCAATTCTCTATTCTGTATTTCCTGCATTCTCTTGTATCCCCATAGTCCTGTCTTTTTTCTACTTCTGCATGTCTTTACATAAAAACACGCACCCTACTCTTCCTTCCTCACTCCCTGTTCTGATGATTACCTTCCTCCTAATCACTTTACCTTGTCAGTGTGTACTCAAGTAATGTATAATAAACTCTGAACATAGTATGGTATTAACATTTTGTTTGGTGTTCAGTACTAGCCCCGCTTAGCAAGGTAGCCAAATAATTGTATTGCCACAATTTCCAAAATAACTGCATTACATATTTTAAAACTGTTTTACTTTTCTCTTTATGCTGGATTTGTATTTATAGTTTCTTATGTATATCTTGTGCTGTGCCTGAAAATGGTGAACATCAAACAGTTCAGCAAATTCAGACAAAAACAACGTGAGAGTAAGGTGATGCAAATTCTTGATTATTCTACTCCATGATGCAGGAACAAAGCCATTAAATCAGTTTCATTGTGGACCTCATCTTCATCAGCAAAATCTCAGTGCCTGAAAATGGTCCACCTTGATCAGTGCTCTGCTTCAGTCAACAAATGATAAAATAAAAAATAAAAAAGCCTTCCCTTCTTCAGGATTCTATGTGGTTTGCAAACACTGCAACTGCATAAGGTCTGTTCCCAATGAGGTGAGATAAGGCACACCAAATATGTACGTACAGCACACCAAATCTGTACTGCTGTCATCCTTCTTCATGGTGATACATTGCAGACCATACAAAGGTGAGCAGATTATCAGCAGCGTCTCATAACCAAAAGACTTGGCACAGTCACGAAACAGTACTGGCAGTGAAGTTTCTTGTGGTGCAGACAAACATGCTGTTGCAGTCACACTGTCCTCACTTCTGCCCAGTGGTTCTTCTGAGCTCTCATTAGTGTGAGCTCATCAGGCAGCAAATCCCATAATTATCACATTATGTTATGAATCTAGATCTGTCATCTTGTCTAATTAATGAAACTTTTTATGAATTATAGTTAGGCATGACAGGAGAGCACACAGCAAGCTAATAAATTAATAATGTACCAAGTAGTTAAATAGTAAGTCTATATTATGAAGGTTAATCTTCATCCATGTATTGCCCGCAGTTACCCAGTAGGAAATAATATCCGCTATCATTTCTCCATCAACTACCACTGGGAAGCAGGTAATTATTGCACTCTCTAAGGCCAAGAACTCTGCTTCGATAGACCCTGATAATATCTCTGGATGCCACTGCATAGCATGAAGCATGACCTTTCAGGCCAATTAGAATATCTGTTTAACCATAGCCTTCAGACTGGCTTTATACCAAATGAATGGAGGACTGCAATGGTTCTAGGAAACTATAGACCCATAAGTCTGACTAGTCTTGTACAAGGCCATGGAAGAATTATCACAGATCTAATAAACAATGACATATGAAACCTAAAGACATTGGACCCTACTCAGCTTAGTTTTGTCAAAGGTAGATCATGCCTACTTAACTTATTGGACATCAATAAAAAGATCAATCTGCTGTTCCTCCACAGAGAGAGACTCTTAGAATTCCAGAGTGAGTATTGTAATACAAGTAAAATCCAGCACAAGTGGACAAATAAAATAATAAAATCACAGTCTTACAGCAAAAAGTCTCTGTCTTCAAACCAACAAAAGGATAAGTGCTTTTGGCTATGACGTCTTCAGATCCTGTTGGTTAGCAAAGCACACCCATTTCTTATTGAGTAACTGATCGAATCAAATCAATTATTTAGATTCCTGCCCCTTAACACTGACTTTAAAGGAACCACACCATTAAGTTTGGGGTTCCTGTATGCTTGCAAGTCTGCAATCCATTTGGTTTCTGCTATTTCAGTTTTGTTTACTACATCTCCTCCTCTAGCATTCACATGGATGTTTTCCATGGATAAAAAGAGGAATTTATGTCAAGGATGTTTCTGTGTGTGATGTGCTAATGCATTTGTTTGTACGGCCAGCCTGATGTCACTATAATGATGTAATATTCTTTCTTCAAACTATTTTTTCCTATGTAGAATGCTGTGCAGCTATCACATCTAGCTATATAGACAATATTTTTCGTATTAGAATCTACGTAGGTCCTCAGTTTGTATTCAGTGCCATTTACTGGGTGTTTAAAATAGTTATTGCTATCAATATAGGGGCATGCCTCTAGCTTTTAGAGGGAAAGGTACCAAATCTGGAGATGCTACCATGAGCAGCAGATGTTTGTTTCTGACATAATAGTCTCTTCAAGTTCAGTTTGTTCTTGAAGGTAAACCTTGAGGTTTCTCCTACTATGGATCTAGCCTTATTTGTCATCAAAGTCTTCCAGTTGTCATTAATTGTCTAGCATATTGCTGAAATATCATTGCTATAAGTCAGCAAACATCTCACACCATTTCTCTCATTCCGTGTTTCATCATCGGGGTCTTGCCTTGGTCACAATAATAAGATATTGTCTTTTAGGCAAATTGACTACACATTCATGCAGAAGTTATAAACATTATGAAGTGTCTCTCAGAACAGTCTCCACCTTTGATAATGCTATCTTTAATTGGCTCTCCACAAAAATGGACATTGGTTCCATAAACCAACCCCTTCTTGATACTAAAGAACGTAGGGGTAGGTAATTTTTTTTTTCTTGTGTATTTTTGGTAGCCCACTAAGTATTGGAGTGCTTGGATGTTCTACTCTTAGATATTCATATAAATCTTCAGAAATTTGTCTTGTCACATATAGCTCATATACTGTATTATTCACTCTTTGCTCAAAACTCTTCAAGTTCCTATTTGTTTAGTTTCAAATAGGTAATCTGATCATTCAACATTTTAGACAGCCTGTCATGATAATCCTGTGAAGCCATTGTTACAATTGCTCCTCCCTTGTCAGCTAGTCTAATAATGACATTTTTATTCTGCATTAGCTCATGTAAAGCTTTCATTTCTTGAGAGCTTAGATTATAAAAATTACTTCTATCACTTCCACCAAGGTGGAATTTGGCCACATCATTCTCACAAGCACATAGAAATGTATCTACAACTGGGTGAGATGGTGGCATATAAACACTTGGTTTTCTAAAATTATTGCAAAGCTGTTCATTATGTGGGTTCCCAAAACTATACTTCAAACTAATGTTCCTAACAAAACCTTTACTATCTAGTGTGAATTCAACTTAATCTTGATCTTAAAGCTGGAATAAAGGAAAGTCCTTTACTCAATACAGAGATCTGTGCTATAGTCAGAATAACCTCTGATAAATTCACAACTAAAGATTCACTAGTTTCAATCATGTTATGAGCTTTTGTCTCTTTCCTGTCTGTGCTGTGAGATCACACTCTGTATGGGAGCTGCTGCTTCACTGGGACAGGGAGACTTGTGAAAGGCTGCATCCTTCGGTCTCGTACCAGTCTCTATGTTAGGAGTAGCTGTATCAGTATTATTTTGTCTGCTTATCCCTTCATTGACATTATTCAAGATGGTTTTATCATAAAAAGCTTTTGTAGTAGCTGTCACATTAATTTTGAGACTCTCTCTTGGTTCATTCAACTCTTAGCTGTTCTAACGCTGGCATCACAATGGAGGCAGGAGCTAGATATCTGTAAACATTGTTCATTCCATATCCTACTGTTAGCAAGTTTATCTCCCTTGTCTCCCTCTTTAGCCCTGTTCACAGTCTCATCTTTTATATTTCTCGGCCACTGAAAAATATGGCCATTTGAAAGGGAAGGGTAGGCTTACAGAACCAATGTCCATTTTTGTGGAGAGCCAGTTGAAGGTAGCATTATCAAAGGTGAAGACTGTTCTGAGAGACACTTCACAATTTATACAACTTCTGCACAAATGTGTAGTCAATTTGCCTAACAGACAAGGTCTTATTATGGTGACTTTAGATGTTAGGAATCTCTTTACAGTAATCCCAAATGAGTATGGGATTAAGTCTATTAATGAGATACTCAGTAGACATCAGAATTTTGATGGATTTACCATCTCAAAGTTATGCTCATTATTATCCAGAATTATTTCCAATAAAGTCTTTGTGTATGAAAATACTCATTACTGGCAGAAATGGGAGCAGTCATGAGTACATCATGCGCTAATAGTTACACAAATTTGGTCATGGCTCAATGGGAAGAGGAGTTTGTGTTTTTAACAACAACAATGTCTGGAGAGACTGCATTGCTCATTATGGCAGATTTGTTGATGATGTGTTTGTTCTATGGGAAGGCTCATCGGAGGAATTTCTAAGATTTGTGGGATATGTTGGCTCTACTACCTTGTTTTTAGAATTTGATTTCCAATAAGGAGATACATTTTCTTGATGTTACTGTTTTACTAGATGGATGGTAACTTTGACACATGGATGCATAGAAAAGAATGCTGGTGGAATCACATTTTGCATAGAATGGGCATCCATCTGACAAACATTCACTCTCAAATAACTAAAGGTCAATTTCTCTGAGTTTCTAGATTATGTACTGATGACAGAACACAAAGGGGAAGAGGCAGAATGGGTAAAGGAAAGTCGGATGACACCTCAAGATCGATCAAGGATAATTGAAAGCCAAAGAACAAAGGAGTATGAGAGAGAGAGACTATATTCTTCAGCAGAACCAAGACAAGACCGATGATGAAACACGGAATGAGAGAAATAGTGTGAGATGTTTGCTGACTTATAGCAATGATATTTCAGCAGTATGCCACACAGTTAAGGACAAATGGAAGATTTTGATGACAGGTAAGCCTGTTAGATCCATAGTAGGAGAAAGCCCAAGGTTTGCCTTCAAGAACAAGTCAACTTCAAGAGAATCTTGTGTCAGAAACAAATATCTGCTGCTCACGGTAGCATCTCTAGATTTCGTACCTTTCCCTGTAAAAGATGCAAGGCATGCCCCTATATAGATAGCAATAACTATTTTAAACACCCAGTAAATGGACATGAATGCAAATTGAGGACCTGCGTGGATTGCAATATGAAAAATATTGTGTATATAGCTAGATGTGACAGCTGCGCAACATTCTACATAGGAAAAAACAATAGACAGTTCAAAGAAAGAATATTACGGCATTTTAGTGACATCAGGCTGGCTGCACAAACAAATGCATTAGCACATCCCATACATAAACATCCTTGACATAAGTTCCTCTATTTATCCATGGAAAAATCCATGTTAATGCTAGAGGAGGAGATGTAGTAAACAAAACTGAAATAGCAGAAACCAAATGGATTGCAGACTTGCAAGCAGATAGGAACCCCAGACTTAATGGTGTGGTTCCTTTAAAGCAAGTGTTGAGGCAGGAATCTAAGAAACTGATTTGAATGGATCAGTATCTAAGAAACTGATTTGAATGGATCAGTTACTCAATAAGAAGGGTCTATATTAGAACATCGAAGTTTCAAAACTTTGAATGTTCTAATATCGACTCCTATTAAGTGAATGCTTACAACATCGAACATGCAGAGCAGCGAATTTTTTCCTAGGGAAAAATTTGCTGTTCCAAAACACATGCACACAACACATGCACACCAAGCAAATGACAATCCACACACATACACCTAAAATCTTACATCTAACCCTACAATAAGTGGTACATACACCACTAACTATCCACCACTAACCCAAACCCTAACCCTAAGGTCCGTCACTATCACACACTTACCTCACCCGTGCCCTAACCCTAACTCACCTACTTCGCCCTAACCCTCATGTCCACACAATCGCACACATACCTAACCTACACCCTAACCCTAACTCACCTAACCCGCGCCCAGTCACACACTTACCTGAACCTGACCTGTAACTTTCCACCACAGCGCTGAAAATAGCGAAATGACAGAAACGGACCACCAAATTCTTTCCCTAGGAAAAAATTTGTTTTTCTGTAGCTTCGCTATTTCCAGCATTCGCTAAATAGGGGTCGATATTAGAACATTCAAAGTTTTGAAACTTAGATGTTCTAATATAGACCCAATAAGAAATGGGTGTGTTTTGCTAATCAATAGGATCTGAAGAAGGCATTGTCAAAAGTGCTTATCCTTCTGTTGGTTTAAAGACCGAGACTTTTTGCTGTTATACTGTGATTTTATTTTTTTTATTTGTCCACCTGTGCTGGATTTTACTTGCATTAAAATATTCATTCTGGAATTATGAGCCTCTCTCTGTGGAGGAACAGCAGTTTGTTCTTTTTTGGATTTCTGTTTTACATAGCTTCTCCTTGGAGCCGATATACATTTTGTTTGGATCAATAAAAAGATTACTAAATCTATGGTCAAGGGAAAAACAGTGCACATAGCCTACCTTTACCTGACCAAGGCATTTAACATAATACCTCACTTGGGCATTTTAGATAAATTTACAAAATTAGGCATAAACCCATATGTCAAAAAAGCTGGCTAGGCAGTGAGAGTATGAGCAAACAATTTAATAAACTTTAAAGCAAAACAAAAACATAAAACTCATAAAAACTGGATAAGCGCTTTCATACACACAGGTACTTCAGATCCAACATTGAAAGAACTCATAACACAGATAGCTACATATCGGTGTCTAAGGTCACATGATTTCAAAATTGGTTTTAAAGGGATGACATCATTTAACCCTCTCCCTTCATTTGCCCTGAACAAGTGCATCCACTTAATCTCCACACATTCTGTCTGTGTCTTAATATCACCACCTCTAAGTCATGGTGAATAAATTTCCAAAACCAAGAACTTAAACCAGTGATTATTCCCTGCTACTGTAACATGTTTGGACAAAACATTCCTTTCATCTCCTTTAGTAATGCTATACACATGTTCCCTTATCCGGTCTCTTAAGAACCGGTTCATCTTCCCTACATAGAAACTTTTACAGATCACACAGGAAGCACAGTATACAACATTCTTGAGTGCTGCAGTTCGCATAGAGTCTCCGTTCATAGGCTCTACCTGTATCAGAGTGTATAAACTGGTCACCTGTATCTATATACCTCCAGGCAATGCAGTGACGGCAGGGATGCAGCCATGAGCTTTCACTTTGTACACTCTTCCTACTGTTGGTCAGTGGTTTGTAACAGAACATTTTTTTAAGTGACGGTCGGTTCTTAAAACAAAAGGAGGGGGAGCTTCCTAGTAGACCCTTACATTTTTCGTCTGAAGCCAAAACACTCCAATGTTTTCTGACAATCTCACAGATAGACCCTGAGTCTTTAGAGTATGTAAGACTCATATGTATGGGTTAAGTAGACTTCTATGTTGATGGCATGGACTGTCCTTCTTGTTCATTAAAGTATGGTCTTGTTCGGGAATCTGTTAACAAGACAGCATCATTCTGTGCAGCTATGATATCTGAGTTATCATAACCTCTATCTAGAAGGTTAGTAGTGAGTGTCTCAAAAGAGCCATACATGTCATTATTCCTAGTGCTTAACCTAGCTATTCTAAAGAGCTTCAAAAAGGACTACGGATCTGTAAAATGCCCACCTGTGGCAAATTATTACTGGATTTACTGAAGGAGTGGCAGAACTGCAACCTTGAGGCTAGTGCTGGTTATTTGCGCTTACTACTAAAGTATTTTGCTGCAGTGGAAAGTAGTCTATGGAGCGAGATTATGGGAGCTGTTACTGAACACAGTTTGAGACTGTCTGTCTTAAACTACAACCTTGAAGCAGGCTTCATTCTGAGTGAATGCAGGACTACAATAGTCATTCCCTTCCACAAGGGAGGACCATCAACTGACACATCATTCTAATAAGCCTAATACGCAAAACCATGGGATGAATTGTCAAGGAACAGATAAAGAGGGACATTGCCAACCTACAGACACTGGTCCCATCCCAATTTTCCTTTGCTAAAGGATGGTCATGCCTACTTAACCAGGTTGATTTCTTTGAGAGGTCACCGAGGCAATCAATGAGGGTAAAACAGTGCATACTGCATATATCAACCTGGCTAAGGCGTTTCATACAATAGCCCACTTAGGCATTCTTGGCAAGCTGTCTGAGTTAGGCATAGACTCTTACATAACTCACTAGATTGTTGGCTGGGTCATAGATAGGATGCAGGATGGCAGGATCGGTGAGACCACCCCCACCATGAGACCGGTCACCAGTGGAGTACACCAGGGCTCTGTGCTGGGCCTGCTCCTGCTTGGCATCTACTTCTCAGCAGTCAAAGCTAATGCTAAAAGCCTCTGGCTCACCATATTTGAAGGCTGCAAATTGGGAGCTATTATAGATTCTCTCCCAAGACACAAACATCATACATGTTGGTTTAGTACAGACAAATGACTGGTGCCAAAGCCATAACCTAAAATTCAGTGCCAATAAATCCATTATAATGATCCCTGGGAAACTGTCAAAATAAGTTAATTACACTATTTATAAAATGCCCCTAAGAATCCACCCAGTAGTAAGGGATCTGGGAACATGTGTAGACAGCAATCTGGCCTTTGACTAACATGTAGCTAAGATAATAAGAAAATAATTTTGTCACCCAACTTGTATAATGGTATGGCATCCAGGTCCAAGAAAGTTATAGTACCGCTCTACTCATTCCTTTATCAGACCTATCATTGAATACAATGCCCCCTTTGGCATATATCTAACTAGACATTTGCAACAGAACACCCACAAAGGTTGCTCACTAGAGGAATTCAGGGTATGAATACCCTGTCCTACAGTGATCAACTAAAGGCTCTGTCTCTCCACTGCATCTCCTACAGGCTGCTGAGAGGGGATCTTGGCCTGGCTCACAAGGCTTCCTTAGACCCAGCCCTGATGGATCTGTTGCACATGCACAAAACAAACAGCACCAGAAACACAATATTGAGGCATCTAAGCTTTGCTTGTGACACAAAAAGACCATGCTGGCGACACAAATATGTGTCCCAAAGGATCTCTGAACTATGCAAAATAGGCTAACCATCCATGTAAAACAGAGTTCATCTCTGACCCTAATTGAACAAAACCTTGACAACTGGATGGGGAATTGTTAATTTGCCCATGGTCTCGTCTCCAAATATGGACAGAGGCTATCAATAAAAAAAGTATTATCCTAACTAACACCCCGTACAAAGCCATAGCTACCTGCCTAATAAAAAGCCCCTTCTTTATGATATTTGGGACCCTAATGATTTGAGGTGCACAGCTAGGCTTGTAAGGGCCAAAGTAGTCATTGGAATATTAACAGCCAATGAACCTACATACTTGTTAATATTCATACTGTGTTTGCTTTCACGCTGCAGTTGTATTTTATATGCAGTGCAGTGTGTCATGCAAGCTGTAGTTTGTGTTAAATCCATTCAGTTGGCGTTTCATATTCTTGTCTCCATTTTGTCTATCTTTTGATTTGCAGCAAACTGTAACAAGATATTTAAATGTAGATTTTGATTATAATGACAAGCTGACCATTTTAGCTTATTTGCTTGCATTTTAATACTTTATAATGTATCTTGTATGCAGAGTAATCTGATTTTTGGGCTGCTGAGCTGTGAGAAAAACATGAAATGAACTCTACTCTGAAAGGTTGGCTCAGTAATTTTACATTTATTCTCTTGACAGCTATGGGATGACAATTGTATGACAGTTTCACTTCATGAAGGTCTTCATTAATGCTTCTCCACTAAACATATATACAGAGCCAATTATTATATCTTTTTTAACAGATTGATATCACTCGTGCTAGCAGTTCCCACATTACCGGAGACAGAATTACACAATAAAGCAATATTACAGTTTATCATCATGACTTCCATTTCTCCTTCACGCCAAAGCATTAGTATATCAGATAGTTGAAAATGGCTCAATTTAGCATCACATCTTTCATGAAAACACTTATCTGTTCTTATAGTATGGATAAGCTACTGTGTGACTTGTTCATTGTTGCCATATTCCAAAAAAATAAAATAGGTCAAATAGTTTTGAAGTACATCATTAATGTGATTTTAGTTCAATGTAAACATTTCTTACAGACCTATTAAAATTGACAGTATGTATGTTATTACTAGTAGGGGTACAATTCATTTTGTTAGAATTTAGTTCTACGTATATTCCTTAATAATTTTGTTTTCACTTACTTTACTGTTAAAAGCTTTTCTGTATAAATAAATAAGGTATTATCCACTTAATCCATGCTAAGCTGCATAGGAATTAGAAATCTGTGAGACGAGTATAAAAGGAGCATTGTGTAAATTCCAAGCTGCAGATCTGTGAATAAGCCTTGTAAATTATTGTTTCATTCTCAACAGTTTTAAGCATTTCTGCAAAGTCTGAGAGTTGCCATTGAAAACAAAAAAGTATGCTTAGTGGGTTTCACAGTCATAAAAGCCTTTTTGCAGCATGAAAGTTCTTATGTCATTTAAGGCACATGCAATTTGTAAGTAATTATTATGCATGGGTTGCTTATTCTGTAAACTTTAAATTTATCCTATCCACATAATAAAATTCTATTTTGTTATGTTTGATATGATCTAAGGTTCACTTTGTCCAAAATAACGAATTTAAAATTGTTTACCATTGATAGATTGTAATCGGACATGTTACTAGGACAGTTGTTTAACACACAGACAATAAAAATCGTTTTTATTATATATACAGAACAAAAACAAAACATGGGAATCAGTAAAATGAACATATATTAAACACATGCTTGATATTAGTATTTTATAATATAAAAGCTACTTCAGTCTTTCATGGGGAAATTATTTAGGATAAGGGAAGCTAGTGTAGTAACTAAACAGATAAATGAAAGAATAAGGTAAATTATTTAACTTAACCACTTAACTTCAGACACTCAAGAAGGACTATATCAGCTTCTCACTCTTTAGCACAGCCATGCATCCTTCCCCTCCTGTAGTCTCTGCAGACCCAAATTTCTCCCAAGTTTTAGTCACTCTCATTTAGGAAAGACCATATCACTTTTCACAAGTTCTTGCCTGAAACCTTCATCTTTCTCCCTGCCTTACAATAATGCAAATAAAACAAAATGCAAACTGGAAGCATTTAGTAATTCTAGTTACCTTTCGCTGACAATTTTTTGTCGACTGTGTTTTTTTAACTAACCATTACTTCCTCCTCCTTTGTCCTTTTATCATTGTAACTTCATCCTGGCCAATTTTCTGCCTGCCTCTTCAAGCTGCTCTCCACACTTTCTTCCCTGCCTGACTCATCTTTCTCTAATTTTGACTAATCCCAGTTCATAGCTGATCTTGCTACGAGTTCCCTTGTCAACTTTCCTCTGCTCTGTCTTCCATGGGCACAGACTGTGAAGTCATCAGTCTTCTTACCCATGATTTACCTCCCATATATCATGTGCCTGCACCCTCATCTACTATAAATGTCTGCTCATTATCAGTGACTTATCCTGTAGGATATCTTTCATTTTCCATCAGTGCTTCTTTCTTTGTAGTCCATGAATTCATTCTAGTCTACTGCAATGCTTCCATCTTGTCAATATGTGTCTTTCTCTCCACCCCCAACCTTAGGATTATTTGACTACAGAGGCAATCATATGGGCGTCTATGCATTCTGCCCCTTGTTGTAGCTTTTCCTTTGTATACATAGGATGAGAACTTCATGGTCTGACTTTCACTACTTCTGCTTCATAAAACCAGACTACTTTTGTCTTTCTATTGCACTACAGTTTGGTTAAGGTACTGAAGACAGACCTGTGATTCCACCTACCCAAGTTGCCACACAATGTTATGTACCTAAATTAATTAATTAAAAAAAAAAAAACTGAAAAGTCTGCCTCATACCTATACCATCTCTGCATGTATTTCAAGGTGTCAAATTTTGCCACAGCAAGTAATCGGTCACTACCAAGTCCAGTGTTCAATGAACTTTAAAACAAGTTGCCTGGTCTTCTTACCTTACTGGTATATCTGCTTAATTCTATGGACCCTATAAATCCTGAATAATAGACTTGCTGGCCACTGTGGGAGCTCTTTCAGCACTTTTACAGCAAATATAATGACTTTGCTGCCCCTCTTCTCCTTAGCCAGCCCTGCCAAGCTTGCATTGACCATATACAACTAATTTTATGGTTCATTACATTTTTTTCTTCAAATAGCTGTCCTCTCCAGGCAGACTTTATTTTCTTTGAAGAGTTTCTATTACTCCAGCATGCTTCAGTGTCATAGCGCTTATAGGATACCATTTCCTTTTATGACCTGAAAGTCTTTTTCAAGCTGCTGTCTGTAGAATGCTAAGATGGCCATAACACCAGACAATATTCCCAGCATTCTGTTATCTTTTCCTCTGTGACCTCTTCAATTTTGTCTTCTTTGGTACTTGCCACCTTGGCCTCCTGGTCCATCAAAGTAAACCAGCAGGTGCTGGACTTCCCATTTCACCCATATTAAGAGTTAATGGTGAAAGGGAACAAATGAATTCTTAACTCACAAGCTTTGTCTTAGGTGTTCACGTACTTGACAAATGAAACAATTAGGCAGTGATTTTAATCAGGCTCAGCAGTATACCAGGCACTGAAAGTTTCATGAAAGTCTATGCTCTAACATCATCTAGATCTCTAAAGAATAAAAAAGCAGATATTGAATAAATATGCCCTGTTTATCAAAATGGGATGTCACTACATACTTTTGCATACCAGACCATTCCTAGTGGCTGACATCCTTGGTAATCTTCTGTTAGCTTATATAAACTTCTGTATTCTAAAGATTTGTTTATAATAAGTTGCACATGGGATATAAGGAACTCTAACTTGACTGGCTTCATTTACCAGTTATCAGTTTACTTATATGATGTGCCTGTTTGAAAAGCAATAAAAAGAATTTACAAAATCAGTTTAGGTAGCAAGACACACTTAATTTGGATATAAGCAGAAACTGTTTATGTTTTTGAATGCTCAAAATGCCTGCTTAAAACTCTAATACAGTTTTCTGTCAATAACATCTTCCTTTTTGTCAGTGGAGCATTTCTATTTGCTTTTATAGTACTAGACGATTAATATCTTATGGCAGAATTATCAGACCTGGTATGCAGTATTTAATTTTATTGTACAGACATATAGTCAGTGCACCATTCATGGACAAGTATCAAGGGATGAGTTAGACAAATGGGGCAAAATTCATAGGGAAATGGGCAATACAGCCTGACTAACAACATTAGTGCCCTTCTGCCTACAAGAATTATTAACAGATGATGCATGTGGAGTTTGCACAGCCTACTAACCAAGCAAAAGCCACCAAGTGGAGGGTTTAGCATAATGATTAAGATCTTTACCTCACATTTGCCATCCATTAGTACAGTTACCACTATCTGCTATCAAGATAAAAGTGACTGGAAAACTACTACATTGTGGTTATCACAGTCTGCTAACAAGACAAAAACACTGGGCAATTACCAAAGCCAACTAACCAGGTATAAGCCATAATGAAAGCACTGTATTGCAGCCATCGCTAGCTATTCACCAGCTAAACCTAAAACTATAGTTGCCATTTAAACTTGAAACCTCAAACTAAAAGTCCATAAGTATTCGTAAATTGAAAATGTATGCTAAGTCTCTAGTTCTGTGGGGACTGTCAGGTAAGCAGCAAAGTATACAGAGTTGACCACATGATTCAGGGAATAGAAGGACGACTCAGAGTGAGCGGGTATTCAACTTATGAAAGAGGTTAATGTTAAAAATATATAACTAAAGAGTAGTTTCAGTTAATCCAGCAGGATGAGATCGACAAAATACTGCAAGGATCCACATGACAGGACAGACCGGGGAGGGTCTGAGATAAGCAGGAGTTGGGGGTGGAGTGGTGGAGGGTTGAGCTCCCAGCCATATCTGCCCAGCATTTCCTTGGATGAAGCATCAGTGCCAAAGTGGTTAAAGGGGTCAGCTAAGAGGTGGAAGTTGGCAGTCTGATTAGTGTAGCATGTGGAGATCATCTAACAGGACCAGGCTTTCAGTCCATATTTACCTAAATGTTCTATTCAGAGGTGGAGTAAACTGAGTAAAAAACAGAGGGATCTCTCCTAGAGCACTTCCATGTTAGCCTGTGGCTCCAAGTAGTGATATAGGGAAGGAGGGGTTATGACTGAAGCTATAGCTGTCCCTGAAATTAAGTTAAAAGATACTGGGTCTCCAGTTCTGTGGGGCTTGTTGAGACCTGAAACATCCACATGGATGTTCCCCAGAGAGTGCAGGTGCTCAAAAAGTATATAATGCATATAGTATGACTAGTTTACATCAGGTTATCAAAACCTTGTGTGCGATAATAAAATAATTTCTAATTGAAGACAGACTGGGGTGGGCCCAAGGTGAGCGGATAGTGGGGAGGGTTGAGTATGTATAAAAAGTATGCTGAGAATAAAAATAGATTGGTACAGTAACAAGTAACTATTAAGAAAAACAAAAACGTACCGAAGCTAACACAGCTGAAGGTAAAACAATAAACTTTAATGCACACAAAAGAGAGTAGGGTTGAGTATGTAGCCTAGTCTGTCCAGCTTACCCTTGAATGAACTGATGGGCCATAAGTCCAGTTCTACTCAGCTGAGGGTTTGGCTGAGGGGTAGGAGTAGGTCTTCCTCTTAGTGTGGTTTACCGTGAGCAGTTCATAGGTTGTGAGTGGGCCCTGCTGAAGGTAAACAGCAGGCAAGAGTTGGTACAGTGCTAAAGTGGGATAAACTAAAATAAGATATCAAATGACTATGTACGTGGGGGGAGGACTCTCGAAATATAGCAAACCTTCCACTGGCCCAAAATGGAGAAAGTTGAAATGATAGGATAACAAATTGCCAAAAGATGCTAAAAGCCCAATCACCACCAAACATTAGGACAAATAGTAAAAAGTGTCAGGTAATTAATGTTAATCCTCCTTATCCATATCATAAATTCTATCTACTAAAGAGGAGAAGAAAGGGGAAAGGGGGGAGGGAAAATGAAATCCTTGGTGCACGCACAAAATCCAAGCCATATATTAACCCATAATGGAAACAGGTAAATTGTTTGGCTACTTATAGAAAATAACAACAAAACAAATAAAAACATAAAATATAAATAAAAACAAAAGTGAAAATGCTGAGACAAAATGCCAATATACCTTAAATCATCTGATCCATAGTCTAAACTCATCTTTACCTTAAAACCGATTGACCAGGGGGGCCAGCAGTCCAAATCCTTGTTGCTGGGTGGGGGAAGTAAGGTGGATTTATTAACATTTTTTTGTGGTTAGGCTTGCAGAGATTCAAGATGGGAATTAGTGATTCTGCTGTGTTAAGTCCTAGAGATTTTCTAGCTTCAAGTCTGACTTGCCAGCTGAGTTCCATTTTCTCAAGTTGGTCGTTGGTTTTGCCATTGAGAGGAATGTCTGGAACTTGATCAAGGATATGGAAAAAAGCCTCAAAAAATTCTATCATGTTCTGGCCATGGATTGCTAGGGGGTTGGAGTAATTTAAGTAATGAATATTGTGGGTATGTCTGGCAGTCCTTGTTTTGAGCTTGTTAATAGTCTTCCCAACATAAAACATCCAGCATTTGGAACATTGTGGTCTTTATACTACTCTTTCTGAAATGCAGTTGCCCAAGAAGTTTGAGGAAAAGCACTTCAGGTTGTTGTAGCAGTAAAAATAGTGTAACTGTCTCCTTCAGGAGCTTATTGGTTTAGCCTCTGGCCAGGAAATCCTATTCTAGCTCCTTGATGTTCCTGGTGAAGTTTTCAAGATCCTTAGAAACTCTAGTGATCCTAAGCCATCGTCATTTGACCACATTGCACTTGTTTGTCAGGGTGCATGCAGATAATACATTATCTAATCATTTTTATGTAACCACACCAGTTATTCCTAGTTTATATGGTCTACCAAAAATCCATAAGAATGGACCAAAACACCTATGAGAACAATTGTTTGTAGTGGCAGATGGGTAATGGAATGAGTTAGTATATTTAGGAGAAAACAAATGTGACCTTTTCTTAGCTCTGATTGTGTTATTATAAGTGATACTAAACAGTTCTAGAAGACCTGTTTGAAACGGATAATAAAAATATAATGATGGATTATTTTTTGGTAGCTGTGGATATTTATTCCTTATTTACTAGTATACACAATCAAGGAAGCATAACATTTATTAGAGTTTTTTAAGAGATTATACTTGCTACAGCTAGTGAATAATTAATTTGTGTACCTTATTTGAGTTGGTCTTAGAAAATAAAGGGTTTATATTTAATAAGTTTTTTTTACAAAAACTGTTATTGCTATGGGTACAGCATATGGTAAAACATACAGTAATTTAGTTTTATTATTTGGGAATGCAATTATTTCTCTTTAATGAACAATTTAGATCAAATATTTATTGCAAAAGATTTGTAAACAATATTTTACTTTTATGTAGAAGTACTATTGAATTATAGATAAAATTTAAGATTTATATAGAGGCTGGAACCATTCCTGAAATTTGATGTAAATTCTTCACATTCAAAAATAAGCATTTTAAATGTGTCTGTCTATAAAAACAAAGAGGGTAAAGTTGGTACAAAGATTTTTAAAAATTTCTGTAAAATAAATTCTTATTTGCACAGGAACAGCATGCATGCACATTTATTTTCAGAAATATTATGTGTCAAATGTAAAGAGTAGCTTCCCAGCAGCAATGATGTTATTGAGGAATTTATAGGTACTTTTTCAAAAGGCCTGTTAGATAAAGGATGGAATTAGAAAGAAGATGTGACTGATAAGCAAGTTATTAATGAATGTAAAAATAAAGCCTCCTTTTTTTTAGTAATGTTAAATATCAAACCTCCAATAATGAGGTAGACTATAAACTTAGTGTGATGTTAACTTATTCACATGATATTAAAATCCAAGAAAAAAAAGAGTGGTCCAACTAACATGGCCAAATTCAGTTTAAAAAGACACACAACATTTAATAAATAAGATAAAACAGATGAGCACTTTCAAACCTTAATCTCTTCTTCAGATCTAAAAGTCACAAACTAGGAAGCAGCACTTTAAACAGAAACACACATTCCACCTGCTTGTAACCTCACAATCCACTTCATCTCTGCCATTTTAGTACTATGAACAATGTTGCATCCTCTCCTTCTTTACCAGCTGTAAAACCAAAAATGAAAAATTATGCCTTGGATTCATAGAAACATGTTTCATAAGTGCAAGACTCCTAGACTTAATGGGACTGTACCTTTTAAGACCTGCAAGTGCTGCTTCCTAGTGTTTGACCTTTAGATCTGAAGAAGAGCTTAATGTGTGAAAGCACGTATCTTATTTATTAAACATTTTGTGCCTTTTTTAAACTGGATTTGGCCATGTTAGTTGGACTGCTCTTTTTCCTTGGTTTTGTGTTTTTTGTTCAGGACCAACTTTTTGCTGCAGTTTGTGTATTTTTCTTAGCCTGTTGTTAAAAAAAGTCTCTAATATCTTAAAAAAATTGCATATTCTGACCTCGGATTCTAAGATATGGGACTTGTGTATTTTTTTTTTAATAAAAATAGCTTAAAAAGACAGCAGTGCTATCAGAAGCCACAAGGTGATGATATTTCTTACAGGAAAGGAACTTGTATGAGTAGATATTGCAGTGCTTGCAAGTGTATTGTGAAATAAAGTGTTTATAAACCTGTCAACAAATAAAGGTATAAGTGTGTTCATTATGCTGACTACAAGGCTAAACATGTTGTCAGTATAGCAATCTGTCTAGCCTGAGCATCTTTTTATGTAGGTAAAACTAATAGCTATCTAACAGAACATATTTTGTAGTATGTAAATGATATAGCTAAGATGAATACCATAATGCATTAATAAGACATGTTTTATTTACAAATTTAAATCATGGCTTTAAGTTTCTAGTCCTTCATCTTATGAGGTTTAGTAAAAGATGTCACAGTATTATTACTCACACTGAAAATTAAGAATATACATAGGTATTTGAGCTAGATGCTACAAAAACTTTTGGCTAAAGGATTCCGTATCATTAAAGCCAGTTTTGAAAGTAAGACAGCTGAAGGATTAATATATAAATAGGTGTGTGTGTGTGTGTGTGTGTGTGTGTGTGTGTGTGTGTGTGTGTGTGTGTGTGTGTGTGTGTGTAGACGTATATAAATAGATGTAGATAGATATCAGTATGTGTGCATAATATATATGATGATGTGAAGTATTGCCAGCTATGCCAGGAGAAGTAGGGCATTGTATGTGCAACATCTGTCTTTTGTAAAGAATTGCATATCATTTGCATTTCAAACTGATTTGTGCAGATGCTTATGTTGAAAATATTTGTAAAGTTATGTTAAAAAAAATTATCAACAGTGGGTCCTGAATGTATTGTAACTGAATTAAAGGTATATGTTTTAACAGAGTATACTGGAAGAGAATAGGTTAATCCGGTCCATCTGCAGCTAACTTTGAAAAATGTTCTGAAATTAAATTTACTGGGCCTCGGCCATAAAGATTTATCTTGCAGTTATGACTGCAGCCAGAAACAAAATGCCTGGAAAAAGGAAGTACTAGGAAGTCTTGTGTATTGCCTTTAGCATTGAACTAATTGCTGTTCTGGAAGTGTAGATGTTTGAAACTGTTTTATGACTTCCAGAACCTGCATCAGATCTTAACAAGTGTTGTGTGTGTGTGTGTGTGTGTGTGTGTGTGTGTGTGTGTGTGTGTGTGTGTGTGTGTGTATGTGTGTGTATTATTGACACATATGCACTTAATCCTGGTAGATTCTATCATGGGGGGTTGAATGGGAACCAGAAGTCAGATGACTAGATGTATGTGATATCATTCTGTAATCCATCACTAAAATAATGTTTTAATACTCGCGAGGTTGAAGTCTCAGAGCAGTCTGTTTTTGTAACCTGACAAGGAAGATCTCCTCATCTACTTCATTTTGCTTTGCTCTAGTAAGTCAGCCAGGGAATAATAACTCTCTAGATCAGTCAAGAAAATATAGCGAGATTAGTTAAGTACTTTTTTTTGCATTTGTGTGAATGTATTCATCCATCTTATTTTCATTATTTCCTGCAACCGAAACTCTGGTGTTTATTGTAAATGGATGTTTAGCATTTTCATGTTCCTTTATTATTTATTATTAAATATATTTAAACTTTTCATTGTGGCTGGTCTTTAAGAGAATATTTTAATCTCTGAGAGTACTTATGTGTATTTGATGACAGCTCTGGCCACTCCTGAAAGCCTTACCACATTGGCCAAACACACTCATTTGTATTAATATTAATTCACTGAGTATAATTGGGTACACGTGTAAGTGTACACTTGCCATTATTGAATCCTCAAATGATGTGGATATTCTACAAAAGGACCTTACAGAAACAGATACTTGGTGCCAGATGCCATGGGCTCAAGCTCAATGCCAAGAAATGTATAGTTATCCCCTTTGGGAAAAAACATGTACCCATGAATTACCACATAGGCGTCCGTACATTAAACACCGAAAGTGTGATAAGAGACTTAGGGACACAGGTGGACAGTGGTCTCACCTTCAATAACCACATCGCCACAACAGTCAGGAAATCCTTCTATGTGGCACACCTTATCACTAAGGGCTTTTCATCCAGAAAAAATGAGGTCATTGTCCCACTGTACTCCTCCCTCATTAGACCCATTATAGAATACAACACCCTATTTGGTATGTACCTCTCAAGACATCTGCAACAACTGGAAAGGATGCAGAAATACCTCACTAAAAGAATTGCAGGCCTAAAGCAGATGCCTTATGCTGACCATCTAAAAAAACTCCAGCTATACTCTTGTCGCATATTGTCTACTCAGAGGCGATCTCTGCTTAACATACAGGGCCATGTCAAACCCAGAGCTGTTGGACATGCTACACTTAAAGAAATCCATGTCCCTCAGAGCCACATGCTCCAAGGATTTAACCTTGTCATCACAATGAACAAAACATGCTGGAGAGATAGGTTCCTGACCCAGAGACTCCCTAGACTCTGGAATAGATTGCCCATACATGTCAAGCAGAGTGCCTCATTTGCTCACTTCAAAAGGAACCTTGACAATTGGATGGGAGATGTGATCCCCGGGGTGAATTTCCTGTCAGTCACCCTGCTAGACAGGGGTCCAGGGAAGTAAATTTTGTGGGAAGAAATAGCCAGGGAATTGTTATGGCTAGGTTTGTATAGGCCCTAGGGCCTATAGACTAGTACCAACCTATGAACCTATAAGACCCTTTGAGTAGCTGGCTTTGGGGTGTCTGGTGTAACTGCCTTATAGTCTGGGAAAAAGGGGCATAGCTAGTAAATCAGTGACTGCCTTTCCCCAGGTGTGTGTGTGTGTGTGTGTGTGTGTGTGTGTGTGTGTGTGTGTGTGTGTGCGCAAATCAAATCTCAAAGAATGTGTTGTGTCAGCTGCTTGGAGCAGGGACATGAAGCATTGGTTTCACATACAAGGGTACTGGAGGACTTGTCTTGGACAGTTAACTGAGTACTCAACCCTAAAGTTGTTCTAGTGGGAAATCTTATTCGGGATCTGGAGAAAGAGAGAGAGATACCTGCCCCCAGACTGAATGTGTTCCCCATGTTATTATGGCAAATTGTGCTTGATGGAGAGCTGCATCTGGAAATACTGGGTGTATTCATTTTTGTTGCAAGTGAACGGCCCTCTCCAGTGCTAGTGGTGAAGATTCTGGCTCATTAATTACTGGCCCAGGGTGAGGATGTCCGATATTGGTGGGCAGTGGTGTGGATATTGATCAAACTTTTGTAACTTGTAAGCAGTTGTCACTAATGGTGTGCCCTCCCAGCAGCCACAATGTAAACATTCAGAGTTTCATTTCACAACAGTTGTATTTATTTATTTTTTGTTAGTTTAGTTTAGTCAGTGAAAGCAGGCAAAGATGTTAACAGAGGATTATGGCAAGCTGACAAAGAACCAATTAGTCAAGGTGTGTGAAGCCAAAGTACTGGTGTATACCAACCTGACTAAAGAAGAAATTATTTCAGCCTTAGTCACAGCTCAGACCAACAACCAGAAGGACAACCCGTTTGGTAATGTGGATGTGCAGAGAGACTGCAGCATTGGGAAGCTGAAGAAAATGAGAAGCAGCATCAACATGAGAAGGAGATGCTGACTCTTCACCAGGGTCATGGAGGTCATGGGGAAGGGAATAACCAAAAAGGTCAGTAAATTTATTCCACAATTTACAGAGGGTTATAATTTTGGTAGCTTTATTCATATATTTGAAAGTGTATGTAAACAGTATAATGTTTACCAAGGGCTCTGGGTATGGTTCCTTACCCTTTACTCCATGATAAAGCTGTAACTGTGGTTTCTGAATTGTCTGATATTGATTCTTTAAACTATGATAAAAGTAAAGAAATATTTACTTGAATGTTTTAAGTTAACAGCTGAAGCTTACAGAAAAAATATTCATGAGCATAGAAGTGAGGCAGATGAAAGTATGTCTGATTTATATTGCTGAGTTAAGCACTTATTTTCATAGGTGGGTGAGTGGGTGTCAGGTCACCACTTTTGAAGGGCTGGCAGACCTTTTGGTGAGGGAACAAGCCCTTAGCACTTTGCCAGAGGAGAGGAAAATATGGTTGGCAGACCAAGAGTGTATCTCTGCAGATGAGCTGAGGAAAGAGTGGGATTTCTACTTAGCAAGCAGGGCATCACTGTACAGGAAGGGGTGAACAAGTGGTGCATGTGGCTATATGGGAGCCCATGATGGGCAGCCTAAACCACCCCAATAGAGTCCATCAGTAACATGGGAAGCCACTAGTTCTGGTTCATGGGCAAGATCAAGGGTTAGATGTTTTAAATTTAACCAGTGGGGCCATGTATTATATAGATATCTATGGAAACAAGGTGGGGAACAAAAGTTGGGGAAGACAGAAAGTGGGAATAACAGTATGCCAGTGGTAAGTTGTTTGGAGACAACAGGGGTAGCAAGCTATCACCAGAGGTTTTATCCAATCTTAGTGGATGGAAAAGAGACCACATTTAGGAGAGAGAGAGAGAGCCTCTGACATGAAATTGGCACCTGTCAGTGAGTATTTATCTTGGGAAACCTACACTTCTGAAAATCCACAGTAAAGCCTGCAGTGGTTAGAGGTGCAGTACTTGCGTGGGCAATCCACTCCAGTTAAAGCTTTAGGAAGGACCCCATTCCAAATGCCTTTGGCCAGGGTTCACCTTGACTAGAATGGTGGAAAATGGAACAAGCAAGTTGGTGTGTTTGAGGATATCCCTGCTGATGTCTTGATAGAGAATGATTCTGATAATGCAGTACCTTGTGTGCATGCAGTTGCATGCAGTCAGGCTTGGAGACAGGCATGTGGGTCTGGTAGCCTAGGGAGACCCTAACAGACCCCACAACTGAAGCCAGGGCTGGTGAGGTGGCTATTTCAGTGAGGGATCTACCATGTAGCAGTGAGCCTGAAGGTTAGCCACAGCTGTTTGTAGGTACTGGTTTTCCTTTTGACAAGGTGACTGCAAGGGCAGAGGTGAGTGGTAGTACCCAGGCTGAGAACCACTGCTGTCAGAGGATACCAGATTTCCTGTAGAAGAGAAGCTGGGAAGAGTTACAAAGACAGATTTGAGACAGGAACAGCTGTCAGATCCTACACTGAGACACTTTAGGGAGGTAGCAAAGGAGGTGCCGGATTCTCAAGGAATAGGAGAGTCTGTACACTGGAACAAAGAGTTACTGTATAGAGAGTGGACCCCTGAGGGAGGGCTAGACAGTGAGGTAATACAGCAGTTTGTTGTGCCTTGAGCCTGCCATCTGGCACTTCTAGCCATAGCTCATGACATTCTTTTTGCAGGTCATATTGGCATAAAGCATACCAAGAGCTGTATTATGCCGAACTTTTACTGGCCTGTGATCACAACAGATATATCAGGGTGGGTGAACAGTGCCAAAAAGTAGGCAAAGCAAGAGACAAGGTCAAGGCAGGTCTGATGCCATTGCCTGTTATGGAGGGGCCATTCCAGAGGGTAGCTATGGATATTGTTGGGCCTTTGAGTACCCCAAGTTCCACAGGGAAGAAGTATAATCCTGGTGGTTGTAGATTATGCTGTTAGATACCCTGAGTCAGTGGCTCTGTCCTCCACTGAGGCAGAGAAGGTGGCTAATGCTTTGTTAGAGATTTTCAGCAGGGTAGTTTTCCTGAAAGAAATACTGACTGACAGAGGTACCAATTTCATGTCAGACCTGCTGGCTTGCCTGTGGAAGTGCTGTGGGGTGAAGCACCTAAAGACCACTTCCTACCATCTCGAGGCTAATGATCTTGTGGAGAGGTTAAACTCTACACTAAACACCATGCTACAGGCATTTGCAGACCAGTTTGAGTGAGTGGACAAATATTTTCCCCATCTGCTGTTTGCATGTAGAGAGAGAGAGACCCTAGTAATCAACAGGTTTTTCATCCTTTGAGTTGCTGTATGGGCATTGGGCGAGGGAGCCTTTAAATTTGATTCATGATCAGTGGGAGGGTGAGTGTGAATTCCACGAGAAGTCTGTTGTGTCATATGTCCTAAACCTGAGGAAAAGGCTTAGGCAGCTCATGGGCTTGGCCCAGGAGAACCTGGCAGGAGCCCAGTAGCAGAAAAAGGTCTGGTATGACAGGAATGATGCAGCCCAACAGTATGCTGTGGAACCATTACTGTCAGACACAATATGATGCAGGAAGCTTGGAAGATACCCTGCAAAGTGGTAAGGAATGTCAGTGATGTTAACTGCATGATAGAACTGCTAGGCCAGAGAGAGGGGCACAAATTGTACCATGTTAACATGATGAAACCTTGCCATGCTGGGGAGGCCCTTGTGCTGAGTATTTGCAGTGGATGGCTATCCCCTACCCAGGTTCAAGAAATCTGAGCTGTGTTACAGGAGTTTGGGGGTATGTTCACTGGGAAACCTGGGTGTACCCAGCTGATGCAGCACCATGTGGATGCAGGACCCCAGTGACCTATTAAGCAAACCTGTTACATGGTGCCTGAGTGAGTCAGATGGACTCTTGAGGGAGGAGATGCAGGAAATGTTGGAACTGGGGGTAGTCCTGGAGTCCAACAGTCCCTGGGCTTCTACAGTTGTGCTGCTACCAATTAAAGATGGGAGCACCAGGTTATGTGTGGACTACAGGAAACTAAATAGTCCTGGCTGACAGGCAGGGTCAGATGCTTATCCCATGCCTAGGACAGATGAATCCTTAGAGCAGTTTGGTGGGGCTAAGTATCTGACAACTATTGATCTGACCAAGTGCTGCTGGCAGGTACCCATGACTCCCACCACTAGACCAAGGTCAGCCTTTGTGACTCCTTTCAGATTATATGAGTTCACAAACGTGCCCTTTGGGATGGAAAATGCCCCATTGACCTTTCAGAGGCTGGTAAATCTTATCCTAGCAGAAGCAGGAAATTATGCCATTGCGTGCACAAATCAAATCTCCGAGTCTTATGGGGGATCTGGAGAGAGATAGAAACCAAACCCCAGACTGAGTGTGTTCCCTGTGTGCTCTTAAGGGAAATTGTGTTTGATGCAGAGAACTGCATCTGGAAATACTAGGTGTATCCATTTTTATTCCAAGTGAATGACCCTTTTAAGTCCCAGTGGTGAGAATTCAGGCTACTTGATTACTGGCCTAGAGAATACAAGTATATGTATGTGTATATATATATATGTATGTGTGTGTGTGTGTGTGTGTGTGTATATATATATATATATATATATATATATATATATATATATATATATGTGTGTGTGTTTATGTATATATATGTGTGTGTGTGTGTGTGTATGTATGTATGTATGTATGTATGTATATATATATATATATATATATATATATATATATATATATACACACACAGATGGATAGATATGCATTGTTTTTTTACAATGCCGATCTGGAGTAATATGAAATCATAATAACGTAAGTAAAGCTTGTTTCATTATTATAGGTTTAACATTGTGAATGGAAATAACTGTACAGTCAGGAGTGGGGAATTTACCCTTTTCCTCTCTGTAGTGTGATCTTGGAGTTGGTATATCTAATTTGCAGTGGGTGTGGTGGGCAGAGTCCCCCCACATGGGGTGCAGGGGGGCTTGCCACCCTGCTAAAACATAAAAGGATATATAGACTTTTGAAACCAGAAGTCTGGTATGTCGAATGTTGATTGTTGTGTTTTTGACATTTGACATTTAGGCTAGACGTTTTTATTCTCGACATTGTAGTTCAGTCTTTTGCTTAAAAATATTTTGTCTTTGAAATTTTGATGGAAAGCGATATATATAATGCTTTATATATATACATATCTATAGCTAGATATAGATATCTATATAGCTATATCTATATATAGGTATACAGTAGATATAAATATAGTGTTCTTCAGATTTGTATTAAGTTTTATGAATGCTTTTAAATTGCTGATTTCATTGGTTATATGATTTATCATGTATATAAAATGGATGGATTTGCTGATATATTTTTTACAACATGCATTTGTTTTACATTTTCTATTTGATTAAATTAAAAGTATAATAACTTTCCACTGTGCCCCTTTAGTTGTTCTGCTTTAGTTGTGTTTTGCTGTTTGACACATTTTTCTTAAATGGACTTTACCTAGGGACCATTGTTGTATTCTTAGAATGAATTTTCCAGCCTGGCATTTCATAATGGGCCCATCAATAAAATTAATTCTTCTCTGTCAGAAAAACATGAATGTCAGTATAAGTAACAAACATTGATAAATATTTCTGCTGCACTTAACATTCAGTGTCATGTCTCACAGTAAAATATGCTGATATTTTACATTATTTTGTCACCTCCATTTTTGAAATTTGTTTTTCTGATTGGAGGTATCCTGCTGTCCCACTGGAAGTGGAATGAGTTATGATAGTACATATGCAGATTTTATACTGATTAGGTATCCAGACTTTTGGCATAATGCATTTGTTTTTCAAGAGCTTTTGTCCATATTTTCAATGTCTGTAGGTTGTGAGGTATACATACATACATACATACAAATATTTCAAGCACGGGCATTAATGCCCTTCTAGCTTGCCAATATAGCAAAACACTTGTTTCCATAATAAGTATCCAGGCTGTTCTTAAAAATATCTAAACTAGTACTTGCATGGAATAGACTACCAAATACATTAAAGCATCAGTTATTCTGTCAGAGAACCAATTAGTGCATTTCTCATTCCTGTAGAATCTTCTGCACAGGTTGTCTGATGATTCTCTAGTACGTTTTGATAACCCCAAACATTCACAGAGGTAGTTGTCTCTAAATGCCCTATACACCTGAATAATATCTCATCTTAGATATCTGTAAGAGACACTGTACCAGTTCAGATATTTTGGTCGTTCATAATGTTAAAATTTTCATATCCATGGATGCCCTTGGTATATTTCCAGTTTACTCATGCTTGTTTTCTTATAGGGTTTGCATATTGTTATTCCATACTCACGTTTGGGTCTAATGTAACTCACAAACAATGCCTTCATCATTTTTGATTTCCTAGACTTTATAAATCTTTTTATGCAACCTATAGTTCTATAACTATCATTAACTGATATGATCAGAAAAAACTCCTAGCTGGATCTACCCACATACCCAGGTCCTTAAATGAGTATATAGTTTCAATCCCTCTGTACTTTATTAAATATTTACCTTTCATTTTATGTTTCCCAACTCTTATATGCTTAGTTTTTGATGTATTTATTAGCATATTATTCTCCTGTGCCCAAATGGTCAATTTAGTAAAGTTATTTTGCAGACATGCCTTATCTGTGACACATGTAATCATTTTACCCAATTTCAGGTAATCTGCATAAAGACTATAGAACACCTCAGATGAAAAAGTAGGTCTGAAAGATACAATCTAAACAGGCCTAGGACAGAGCCCTGTGGGACACCCTTACTGTTTCCAAGGATTTCACCTGTCCAGTTGCTATATAATATTTGCCATGTCCTGTTTTTAAGCCATGCAGCTATCTAGCTTATCAAGAATACATCAGTACCTAGTTGTTCTAATTTATTAATCAGTGTTTTGTGTGTGACCCTGTCAAATACATCACAGCACAATTTTTCATTCATAGCTGTTATATTGTTATAGAACTTCATGTTACAGGTGGTAATAGATCTGGATCTATTTTCAACATATGCATGCTGATATATGGTTTCAAGTCTCAGCCTATCCAGTTTTGATAATATCTTATCCAATATTACCTTCTCCATTATTTCTCCACAAATTAAAAGTAGACTTAAGGGATTATAAGAATCTGGGTTTGTCCTACTCCCCTTTCCTTTAAAGACAGGTATAATAAGTGCATGTCTCTAATCTTGAGGAATCTCCCCATATTTATATGACCTAGTAAATAATAGATATAATAGTACTATAAGTTCTTGCTGAAGTGTTCTCATGTCCTTGTTATTAATTCCATCTCCTGTCTGTGCTTTGTTTAGATCCATTTTGTGTAGTTCTTTTTCAATATAATCTAATTTGTTTCTAGTATCTGAGATTACCTGGATGTCACTAGGACAACGTATCACCTCTTTTGTGGAGCCAAACTGTTTGCATAAGATTTTGTAAATATATCCATAATCTGTTGTGTTTGAGAATAAATTTTAGAATCCGCTTAGTTTATCAGTTTGTATGTCTTTACTCCTTCACTATCTTATGTATCTATAAAAGGATTTCCTATTATGCTCAATATCTTTATATACATTTTCTTCAAATTTTTCTTGATCTTGTCTCACACTATGCTTAATCTGTTTGTCCAGCTTGCTTATTTCAGTTTTCAAAGCTGTAGTCCATCCTGTCTCCCATTTCTTATATTTTTCTCTCTCACCCTAATCAGAATTCTTGTTCTTAAGAAAATATATCCCCCTAATGTTGTATGGTTAGATCCTGATGTTAAATAGTTTTTCCACTGAACACCTCACTCCAGTTTTGCATAGTGACTGTTTTGCTTCCATATAATCTTTAATTAACATTCTGTTCATTGGTTTAGATTTCAGTTTGGTAGAATTATCTAGCAACAAATTAACCTTCATAACCCCATGATCACTACACATCAATAGTGGTAAAACTTGACTTAAGTAACAGTAATTTATTTAGGAACACAAACAACGTGTAGTATGTTCCGCCACCTGATAGTTTTTTTTTTTTTTTTTTTTTTTTACAGTCTGAAGCAATTGTTGTTCCTGAATATAAATTGTAAATAATTTAGAATAATTTCTCTACTAAGGTTGTTGAATCACTATTATTCCAGTCTCTTTCTGGTAGGTTTAAGTCCCCAGCTAATATTATTCTTCCCGCCTGTGTTTCATGGGAACAAAAATGTATGAATTCTTCTGGGTCGTCTGCACTTGACTTTGGTAGTCTATACACTCAAACAATTATTATTTGTTCCAGGGTTGTCTTTTTTGTCACAGTTACACAGTCTATAGTATTGGTGTTTCATTGAACATGTAATAATCACAGGTCTCATAACTGTCTTTAATTCATATCATAATACCTCCACTTGATTTTTTGTTAAAATGTCTGTTACAGTAAAAACATTTATATCCTGACAGAAATGGTTTCCAGTCATTGTTCTTTAACCATGTTTCACAAACAATAACAACATCAGGCCTGTTGGAACATAATATATTTTGTAATAAAAAAACTTTATTATTAATGCTGCTAGCATTAAAAAACATCAGAGATGCATCAAATGCTGCTATCTGTAACTGTAAAATTTTCGACCTGGCAAAAATCCTACCTAGTGTTTGTCAAATATTGCAAAATATCTGCTGCAAAAATTCTCTTCCCTGATCTTGACAAATGCATGCCATCCTGTCTGAATATGTATGCCCAAAACTAGGCTTGTATGCTCTACACATTTCCATTTTTTTTAAAAACAGGACATTTTTTTTTCATGTAGGTATTTACCCCCAAAAATCTTTTCATTCATGGTGACACAACTATCCTTTCTATAGGTGATTTGTGAAAAATACGTCCTAACACTAGTAGAAGTTATATTAAGAGGGTGTCAGTTCCCTACTAACAGAAAAATCCTTGCGGATGAGATCATTTGTTTTGGCATGAATAAAAACAGAGCCATACTTCCTTACATTAAGGCATTCCAAGGCTTGTCTCACATCTTCTATTTTTCCTCCTGGCAATCATGACACTATTCGATGTTCATTATCATCTCTGCAGATATAAGTATCAGTTCTTCTAATAAGTGACTCTGCAGTCACAAGAATAGCTTTTCTGACCAGCTCTGAAGAATCTTCATCTTCTAATATAGAAATATCTGCTATATCCATTGTTACAAAAATTAGATCTTCATCACCGTTAGTCTTATGAATCCCACTGTTTTCGTTGTGTATTAAATTCTTATCCAGCTGGCATTGTAAATCCACAGCTTGAGCCATGTAGTCAACATCTGTCTTTCTCTTCTGTTTTTCTTACAGTAATGTTCTTCAGGCCTTCCACATTCTGTTTTGATTTCTTCCTTTGCACCTGCCCCTTGCCTGTTTGTCTACCTTCTCTTTTGGAAAAATGGTGCCTTTTTCTCTAGACTGAAGGTTTTCTGATAGAAAAAGATTATCATTTCCTGTAACCTGTGTGTTGCGTAACAAAGCAGTGTCCTTTTTAGTATGTATTCTCTTTACTTTATAGACATTAATCAGTTTCTTTTTCTTCCTTGGTTGTGAACTTCTTCCTTTCTTTCTCTTTTTGTTTCCTTCTAAACAAACCAGATCCTCATATTGCTGACTACTTGCATCCAGAATTCCCAGGGGCATTGTCTTGTTTCATAGGGGATGAATGATCTTTACAGACAATAGATGCATCATTTCCTAAATGTGTTCTATTTGTATTTTGCCTAACATTATCTATCTCACCAGTCCAGTCATTAATATATGAAACGACAGTTCTCCAAGCCGTGCCAGTTGCACAAGTCAAATCATCATCTTTAGGTCTAGATTTACTTCTAACAATGGTAAGCAAGCATGCAACTTCTCATACAAGGAACAGAGATTGCCAGTGTTATCAGATGTTACCTTTAAATATGCATAGCATTTATTACACTGTACAAGATATTTGTGCATTAGGAAATCATTAATTGCATACTCATTTAAAGAATCCATATTAGCTTCAAAAAATAAAATATTGTAAAAAACAGAATAATCAAAATCAGTAACCACAGAATTCAAAAAGAACTTAAAATCAACTTCTATGACAAAAATCATAAAAGCAATATACAACTAAATACTAAAGTAAGTACAGTAAAGTTGTTCTGACTGTACAAGTTCTGCAAGCTAGACAAAAGCTGTAATTCCTTTATATCGTGCGCAATGTAGTCGCACTTCTTTTTAACAGTAAAGATCAGTAAATCACAAACCAATGTAGGCTTGTTTAGAGATGCTCTGGATTTTCAAAAAACATAAATCAAAGTAAATCTCGTTAAGAAGCTATCCCTTCCTACCTACAAACAGTGAAAAACAGTGATAACAAATAAAATACAAATTCAAATAAAAACTTCTGTTACCAGTGAACTCCACAGTAAATCACAAACCAAGGTAGGATTGTTTAGTATGCTCAGGTATGACATGGTTCTATGTGTATTCTGTGTGTGCGAATATATGTATGTGCATATATGTGCAATGCCTTTCACTGTGAATACAGTGGTCAAACACAACAGACAAATGGTCAGATAGCATGCAGCATTGCGCATCTCTGATAAATGCACTATAAACACATCTCTAATGTTAAGTGCCTCCTTACTGGGTGAGCTGTTTAGGCTGTAGTTTTGCACATCCCTGTCCTGCTATGGTTTCTTTCACTAAATGATGAGCGTTCCTTTTCACATGCATAGTACACAAGATACTCTTCTGAGCACAGTGTTTTGCTTCTCAAACCTGAAACCCCTTTTCCATTTGTACTGAGAAGGAACAAAGTGATTGCAGCTTTGTGACCAGAGCAGAGTGATTTTCTATGGAATCAATATTAATTCTATCATTTACTGTTGATCTAAATGTTTTACAATGCCTTGTATAACACAGCTAGCTACTGTGTCAAACCACCATGAGACGCTTTTTGCTTTTGTATGTAGAATATGCCATTTTATGACAATGTAATATTGTATGGCTGTAAATACCAGATGGATGCACTGAACATGGTTCTTGGGTTCCTAGATTTATAGGTAAGTACTATGCAGTCAGTTTTCTGGCCATTACAAGCCTAACCAAAAAAATAAAAAATATATAAATTCAACAGTTCACTCCTACATCAAGGAAGACTGGACAAGACAGACCTTTAAGGTGCCATGGGTGTTAATCTGTTTGACATGTAGTGAAATATTGCTCCAGAAGTGAGATATGAATCTATCACACAAAAGTGGACTATTTCTCTGTTGATAGAAGGTTTAGTTTTCAGACTATTGCTCTTGTACCATGGTATAACCCATTTTGGAGCAATTGCCAGTCAGTGGAAGACTGAATAACAAGTAATTTAGTCCTCTGCAAACATGGATAACCATGGGTCAGGAGTGATGGACTGAATGCGAACATGAATAACCATAGGTCAGGATTCATGGACTGAATGTCTGAGAAATAGATGCAAAATAACAGAGGACCTAACACAGAGTCCTGTGATAATCCACTGGTCACTTTCTGCTTTCAGAAATGGCACTTGTGACTCAAATCACATGGATTCTGTGAGGCAACCAGTTAGCTATCCACCACACAATATAAAGATTCATATTTAAATGTACACATCTGCTAACAATATATTTATTTTTATATTTTATTTTATTTATATTTTACAGTTCGTTTTTTTAAAACCCAGCTTGGTGAACTGTACACATCTAAATGAACTATTACCATTGGTTATCTGTAAAAAAAAAAAAAGGTCATTCTGTTCCTGTCATCTTGGAAAAGCTCAAGTCTATTTCTCATGTCTATTTCTGATTATTTGCATGACTGGGATTATGATTTACATAATTTTAAGAAGGCTTTAATGGACTCTTCTGGTTTGAAAAAAGTTGGCTCCATGGCAAAGAACCTTAGAAGTGAATCTGATAGGGATAGGTCTTTAACAAATAATATTAACAGAAAAAGGGAAAAGGCTTTTTCTACAAAGAGGTACCAAAACAAGAAATTTAAATATCCTGCAATAAATAATATTAATTTAGAGTGTGATGCTAATTTTTTGCCCACTGTGGGAGATGATACTTTTGTTAGCTCTAAGAATGCTGTTTGTTTCATGTGATATTAATCAGGGTTTGATTAATCTTTATCCAGAAGTGATTATTGTAAACCAAAATAGTTTGACAGAGGGTGAGACCCAAATTCCTGACAAATCCTTGACTGATACAGCTGATTTTGTTTGTGATCAATTTTGCTAATAGATAAGGTTACTGTTAGTAAGAAAGTTGACAGTAATGCGTATAACACATTTACTGAGTGTTTGTCTACTGTAACACATATTCTAGATGCTAAACTGAGTAAGGAGAGTATAATTTCTGACTCCATCATAAATTCAGAAATAATGATCGACACACTAACAGTCTGCAGTGGGTTCTACTAACAGTATTTCTTCTACTGTATCTACTGAGATAGATTAGGTTAATTAACTACAGACTTGGGTAGAAATTCCCAGTGTTGAGGTAAAAATTTATTTGATGACAATCGGATGGTTGAAACAGCTGGCACTGGCCCATCAAATTCTGGTTATAATGTGTATACACTAGTGTTATGTAATTCTATGCTGAACCCAGTAATTAAATATTTGAATTAAATGGACAATAATTTTCTGACAATTTCAGCATTAGCATAGTTGAAATTAATTGATATTCACCATATTTTACCTACCTTGTGTATTGCTTATGTAAGCTATAGTGTTATGGTTGTTAAAACAGGTACTAACAACTTGAAGACTACTGCCTTTAATCATATGAAAAATGCATTGCTTACAATTTTAGAATATGTAGAGATCGATAATGTTACTTGTATACTCAGTGAAATGATTCCATCTCCCTGCTAGTCTGATTACTTGTTTCCAAAAGCTCACGCTTATAACACTTGGTTGCACCAGTTGACCTTAATGTGTTATGTCAAGAAAGTAACTTAATAGGAAGATTGTGTCCTAGATTGCAGATAATTATTTAGAGAATTACTACATATAAATGATTATGTGGCCTCATATGTAGCTAACAACATCTATGAAGGGCTTTTATACCCTTCAGAAAGGGGTATGAGACCAACAGACATTTTTCATCAGAATGTTTTCTAACAATGGAGTAAGTGTTTTATTATAATGCCAGAAGTTTAAGCAATATATTGATGAACCAATTTGTTTCATACTCTTAAATACCTGATTTTTCTTCTCATGAAATCTTAGAATTATCTTATTTTCCAGCTTAATGATTTTAATAAATATGAATGTCTCAGTCCTACGTTTAATTTGAGAGGTATAACATTATGGGTTTATAACTCCATTCCATCAAGTTTATTAAGTCTGAAGCCGAGTTGGAAACAATCTCAATTCAACTGTTTAAACCTTGCAGTAAGCCAGTTGTAGTAGTTCTGAGTTAGAATATGGGTAGTGTAACTCACTGGAATGTTTTAAATAATTTGGATACCTGCTTTGAGGAGAAATCTACTATTATTCTCCTGGGAGACTTAAATTACCAAAGTATTGACTGGCTGCCAACATCTTCTAATGTGATTTATAAAAGAGAATTTTCAGATATTCTTGCTTTCTATGGGTTGACCCAACTGGTTATCTCCTCTACTAGAGGTGTAAATACATTAGATATTGCTGCAACCAATGTTCTAGACATCATTCACCAAGTAGTAGTAGTTCCTCCTCTTGAAGGAGCTAATCATAATGCTATCAATTTTTCCTTATCTGCTATTTTACGTCAACTAAGTAAGGTAAAGAATTTATTTAACTCTACAGATTTTAATGTTGTGTTTGGCGTAAACAAATAACTCAGACAAATTGGGATACCATTTCATCAATTCTTAGAGTTTGGGAATTCCATTTCTGGAAAATATATTAGGCCCTCACTATCAAAAAGTAACCAACAGTGTTAAACTTTCTTTTAAAATGACTATCTGGTTGTCAAAATCAATTAATAGATTGTAGAGATGTCAAAAATTAGCCTATGGGGTGGTTATGACTTTTCCTATGCCTGTTAATGGAAGCAAATTTAATAAGATATGTACACGTTTGAAACAACAAATTAAAAGGTCTAAGGAAAAATATGAAAATAGATTAATTACTGCTATGTCTAATAAGCAGGCATTTTATAAATATATAAATATGATAAATAAACCATCAGTTAATTCCACTGAACTACAGAATGGGATAACTCATGATGTAAACAATATAGCTAGTGAGTTTAGTCACTATTTTTCAGAATTTAACTCCCATGCTGAATCAGAAAATGATTTAGTTAATTTTATACCTGGAGTATGCCCAACAATTTGAGTCTTCCATTACCCAGACTTTGAATAAAATTAAGAGATCAACCTCCATGGGTCTTGATGTAATTCCAGGTTATTTATCAGTTAGAATCAAAGACGGTTAAGCATTTGTTTTGTATGAAATTAAGTTAACTCTTGATTATTGGATATGTACCAAATTCCTGGAAACTTTCACATGTTATCATTGTTTATAAAGTAAAAGTCTAAAGTAAACTTTATTGTCCTTTAGATCCATAACTCGGTGAAGACTACATGAAATTTCTTTGCTTCAAGCTCTATGTACAGCCAATACATATAAATAGAACAGATGTAAATAAAAAAAATTGTAACGTTTGACATGACACTAGGACATAATTACATTTTTGTATTTCTGTCTATTAACAGCACTTAGTATTGCACAGGTAGATATATTGCACAGTTCAGACTTGAGCCTTATGAGACTAGAGCACTTTTACTTGTACAGAAACTGGAAAACCAAAACTTAAAACTTGAGATAAAGGACTGATAAGAATACTACAGGCCAATTAGTTTAACTTCTCTTCTAGGGAATGCATTTAAAGATGTTTGATTGAATTAATACACAAGACAAGTACCAATATGGATATCCACGATTTGGATAAACTTGGGTTTATTAATGGTGTATCTACTAAGAGCAATTTAATTGGTTTCTGTGATCGGGTCACTCTGGCCTTGGATTTGAGTTTCATACCATGCGCTATATTTTTGGATTTGGCTAAGGCTTTTGATAGCGTTCCTCATCAGGTTATTAAAGATTGTCTTTTAAATTCTAATATCAACTGGTATATAGTCAAATGGATAATGTCTTCAGTAAACAACAGGAAACAAAGAATTAGGATATATAATACTTAACTCTGATTATTCATTTGTTAAATCCAGTATTCCTCAGTGTTCAATACTGGGTCCATTTTCCTTATTTAAGATGGTACTTTCTACTATACTTAAGAATCATTGCAAGACAGGGTTTACAACTCAAAATAAGTCACATTTTGATTATCTTAACAATTATCTCTCTATCTTGAACAATTAAGCAATTGATGTAGGACTGAAATTTAGTATTGATAAATGTAAGATAATGTATTTTTCTAATAAAATTCTAATGGACCATATTAATTTATCATCCAAAGAACTGGAGGTAGTGAACTCTATTGAGAGCTGGGCCTTTTTGTTTCTTTTAATATGCCCTTTAAAGAACACTCTGATGAAGTTGCTGCCAAGGCTATTAATTATACGGGAATTTGTTAAAAAGTCTTCTGAAAAGAAATGAATATTAATTTTGTGAATTATTTTAAACTTATATAAATCCAGCTATTTAATACAGTATCACAATTTGTACAAATACACAGGAAAATTGCTTAGAGAAGTTCAAAGGAGATTTAATAAAAGGATAGTCTCATTCAGTCATTTAGATTATTGTTCCAGGTGCAAACATTTAAAACTATTCTGTATTGGTTATAGAGATTTACGTGACAAATTTATACTTGCTTATAAAAGTTTTCATGATATTAGTTTAAACACACTAATTTGAAATCCCTCGCTAAAAAGGGTAAACGCAGGGTAAGATATTACTTTATTACTGTCAAGATAACCCATCTCTAAAAAATCTACCTGCACATATAAGATCTGCAAAGGGATTGGACTGTTTTAAAATGAGTTTGGATGCTTAGTTTAGTGACAGGGTACATTAATTTCCGTTACATGAATCTATGCTTTTATGTATGTATGTATGTATGTATGGATAATACTGCATGGTGAATAGTGTCAAATGACTTTGCCAGATCCAGATATGCCATATGTACTGCATAACCACTTGCTTCAGTTATATTTTAAAGGAATTAATAAGATTAAAGAGACAGGACCTCCCTTTGGTAAAACTAAATTGGTAATAGAGATTTTCAATGTGTACCTTAATGAGGTCTGAGATAATATGCTCAGTAGCTAAATGGGAGTTTGATAAGAATTCTCTAGTTTCCAGGGTCCATGACTGGGCCACCATTGTGTAATGGCATTACAATAGCTGTTTCCAGGCTTCAAGAATGTAACCATTGGAGGTTAAATAAGTACTCATATTTGGCCACATTTGGCTCTGATGATCAGATAACCTGGTATATTATCAGGAGCCATGGTTGAGGTATTATTAGCTTTTGAGAGGGCAGAGAAAACTTGTTCCATAGAAATTAAATGGGAATTGTGGATCTTGTAGAATACCTAATACTGTGGGTGAAGTAAAAATTTGCACTAACTTTGTCAGGTAGGATATTGGCTATTTTATGTGGGTCAGCATGTGCAGTATTATTGTGGACTCACTCAGAACATTATTGTTATTAATTCTTAACTAAATGATATAATTGAAGAAAGTCTTATAGTTATCTTTGGCTTTAGTGGCAATTTTAAGGTCATAGTCAGCTTTGACCTTATGGTTCCCTTCATCTCTTTACTAGTTTAATTAAAAGTGCTCTTATGGTAGGTAGAGTATTAAACAATTTCTTTCTCTTGTTATACAATTTATTTATATGTGCATTCCTCCACATGGGGTTGTTTTTAATTGTTTTTATATGTGATGTGATATAAGAGACTGCCTTAACAAAACAACTATTTAAGTGGGAATGGAAGTCAGAGGCATAGGCAGCACCTTAACTATGGGGGCCATCAGAGGAGGACTGCAGTGTAATCAATTTAGGTCATCGTGTATATGAAGAAGGTTTCCTTTTGAGGAGTCTCTAAACATAGAGGTATTTACAGGGGAAGTACCGCTGGTCTTAAAGGAACAGGTCACTAATTTATGATCTAATTTAACAAGGCAGGGTGATACATATGGAGATGTGTAAGAAGTGGCCATAATTGTGAGGAAAAGATCAAGAATACTGTGGCCTCTAGCAGAATGTCAAACTATTTGTAATGGAGTGTTAGATTTCATAATGTCTAGGAAGAATTGGACATGCTGACCATTGACCGTGTAGATCATCCATTTTATTGATGGATAGTTGAAATCCCCCAGGGGAAAGGTATTAGATTCAAAAAGGGATTACAGCTAGTGTGTTAAGATATCTAATATGCACAGAGGGGTGCATTCAGGATGTTATATAACTAGCTATGAAGTGGTAATTGGTCTTGTTAATGGTGATATGGACATCTAGTAATTCAAATGTGGCTTCCCGAGGAATTGGCCATGAGGTGATAATATCCTTAACAAACTTTGGAAGCTCCACTACAGTTGCATGTAGGTCTGAATATATGATAGGAATAAAATCCTGGGAAAAGAGGAACTGCTGTTATTGCTCTGAAATCATTCTTCTGTAACTATACATACATTAATGTATTCAAGTTCCAGAAGTGAGTCAAGTTTGGGTATACAAATATGAAGGTTAGCTTGCTGTTCAATTCGGTCATATCATTCTTTTTTGTTAATTACACATTTCAGTACTGCAGCTGCAATTTCTTACTGCTTTCAACGTTTTATATGGAACATAGAGATTGTCTTAGCATCTCTGTACCTGAAAATATTACAAAGCAATCTATGTTTTGGTGGTGATGATAAATGTTATTAATTTTTGGTAAATTTGCTGACAGTAAAAAAATGTTCAGTTGTGTTTATAAATTACACCCTTATCAATAAAGTGTTTATTTCAGTGGATATTCACTTTTACTGCTGTTCTTTGTAAACTCCTGCAGATTCTATTAGCTTAAAGAAAAACTAAAAATAAATAAATAAACAGTGTGTTCTGTCACTGGGGGGTAGAAATAATAATAATACTTAAATTATCTGCAGCATTTTTAAAAATGAGATACTTTAACTGGCCCTGTTTTGTATTTTAGCAATAACCCACTACTGGGTGTGTATATCACAGGACTTATCCATAACTGGTGTGGTTTGATCAACAAAAGTGACACCTAAGTGATTAAGCAAAATAACCATGGGCAAATCTTCTAATATTCACATCCAGGCCTGAGTTATTGCTATTACACAATAACATTAATTAAGAAAGCAATAGCTTGCGTTTCTTAAATAATGTCTTTGTATAGCCGATTTTAGAGTTCTTCTATTTCAGCTGTTTCTTTCTGATGCATGCACTTGTGTGTGGCAGTTCTATGTACTTGCACAGTTCATTAGTGCAATGTAAAGGAAACAAAAGAGATAATTTCTGTAATGGACTGTCTCTCTCTCTCTCTCTCTCTCTCTCTTGTAATTGACTACAAATGCGTTGTTTAGAAGGAGAAAAAAAAAAGAAAACCTTTGAGGGAGAAGATAAACATATGACTAAATAGAGGGACTTTCTGCAAAACTGCATAATTGAAAAGTATGGTTTCCAAATGTGTGACTGATCATATTGCTGGTAACTTTATATTTCTGCTATTTAGAGTTTTCCAGAACATATCTGATTTTTCTCATAATTTGCCTTATCCCTCATAAAATATTTTAAGAATTGCTGCATGCAACATAAAATACAAAAAAACATTATACATACCAAGTTTAAAAACTGTATAAAAACTAATGGTATGTATAATGTTTTTTGTATTTTATGTAGATTATTGATGTTAATTGGAAGTGTGAATTCATTGGCTGTTTTTATATGTAAGTGGGTGGCACTGTCTTCATGTTCAGTACATTGAAAAAGAGTTCAACTCGAAAGCTCTGTGTTTTTACGTTGTGTTCTATTAAACGTATATATTGAACGGTGGACTTCAGTTTGTTTTTTCACTGCTGATTTGATGTACTTTGAAGTTCAACTATCTAGGAGAGTTGTTAGATTGTTCATATAATACTACATACTTTGAAATACAGTAGTCTGATGTCACCTAATAGTTTCCCACAAATTATGAGTAAGTAAAAATACATTAATTTTACTTTCTGTAGGAAAACAAAGGGACCATCTATCAATTACATATGAAATACATGTTAAGTCTGACTTTCTCTCCATGAACTTTGCCTTTCTGATGTTGGCAGACCTTTGTACTTCAAAATCCATTAGATTATTATGTAATTGCTTTTTGGTATGCCTGAGGCCACAAGTTCCTGGTCCCCTGCCAGTAACATTATGAACATTAGACAATGTGGCTTTGTCTTCACATAACTGAATAAGAGACAGCTTCATAACAGCTGTTCCCTGATGTCTACTTTTGATATTCATAAGTTTGAATAAACCATGTACAGATCGTAATGGGTCATGTACATCAGTATATGCAGTGATTTGCTTGCAGTTGTTGGCTCTCACGATTCCATGTCCATTAATAAAGACCTTTGCCAGAAGTCGGCATTAGCTCACTTAGAGCTCCAACAGTCATTTTGTAGGTGAATGTCTTTAATTATGTATTTGCTGTGTGTCTCCTAAGGAACCTCGCACCAATTAGCTCATCTAAATGTGCTCCCATACTGCACTGTGCTTTCAGATTTTATTTTTTTAAGGAAACACCCTGTACTTACTCTCTCTTTGGCATAAAGCAACCTTGCATGCTCTAAAACCCCTCCTCCTGTGGCTCAATAAATCTAGGTCAGTAGTCTGTGTTCCTTATTTCTGGCCATCATTTATACATTACACATTTTCATGTTACACGTCTTGTTCAGCTGAGAGAAGGACACACTGACTCTTTTACAGAAGCCCTGCAGTAGTTTGCAGAACATACATAGCCCTGCATAATACTATTTACTATTTTTTAGTAATTTCCATAATGTACTCTTCCTTCACTTGAGCTCCTTCTCATCTCACTGCTGAAGGACATATCCTCAAAGCAGCCCCTGCTTTCCTCTAAAAAGGAGTTCTCAGCCATCTAGTCTCCATCACAGCCCATAGACATTTATTGTTGCTGATTACCTTCAGGGTTCTCATTTCTTTTTAAATACCTCTGTTAGTCTTGAAGAAGCAGCACTGCATTTACATATTCACTCTACTAATACTGACTGTGCTGCTCCAGAACATGTAAAACACCTTTCCAACCACCCTAATACACACTTTTTGTTCTTACCTGTTCACTTAACACCTTGCTTTTCCTCTTTTCTGAGAAAAGGAAGTTCTTACTATGCTGGATTTCCACGTGCTTGTGCTTTGACTACAGTGACACTCCCATATGTCACACTACCTATTGTTGCGAAAATGGGTCTACTTTGTTTTGTTGAATCTCATTTCACTGAATTTCATTTCGCTCAGCCCACTTAGATGAAATCTCAAATTACTGAAAACTCATTTCACTGAATCTCATTTCACTGAACTGCAGTTAGTGTATATAGCTCTGTGTAGAGTACTGTAAGCCGAGTAAAAGGTATATGCCCTTTTCCCCACTGTAGTGCGATCCTGGAGTTGGTATATATAGTTGGAGGAATGTGGGGGGCACAGCTCCCCACATTGGGTGGTGTGGGGGCATAGCTCCCCCACCTAGTTTGAGTACATATTGTCTTTTGGACAGAGATAGTCATTGGTGTTGTAACTGTGCATGTCTATTGTTTAAAATTGTATTGTTTTGATATTTCTGGTAAAATTGAATATAAAACAAACAAGGAGGGGGGCTACACCCTCCACACTCCCAACTATATATACTAACTCCAGGATCGCACTACAGTGGAAAAAGGGCATATACTTCTTACTTGCCTTACAGTACTCTACACATTGCCATATATACTAAGTTCAGTTCAGTGAAATGAGTTTTCAGTAATTTGTGTTTTCAGTCATGTGGTCGGGGTGAGATGAAATTTAGTGAAATGAGACTCAACGAAACAAAGTAGACCCACTAAAATATATACAGGTGATCTAGCAACTTCTCTTTAGCTGTCAGTTATCTTCCAAATTTTAATACAAGTCAGTTTGGTTGACAAATTTGGAGACAAACAGAATGCGTAATTTCCAACCACCACAACCCGGTAGATTTTTCTGTACTGTCAAAATAAATTGCATCTGTGATGTCTGCTGAATGTGAAATAATAGAGGCCAGAATGGCCAAAGTCTGAAAGTTTTGAGGTCTCAGTTTTGCCACATGGTGGTGCTGCGGTAGCATTGTTGCCTCACAGTAAGACGCTGTCCAGTTTGATTCTCAGCTAGAGCGTCTTCTACGTGGAGACGTACGTGAATGGGCGTACCTTTGTTGAAGGTTGTGCATCAGGGCTGGTAACTCGGCACGTAAAAATCAACTACCAATCATTAGCGGACTGGAGTTCCACTGTGGTGACCCCTAACCAGGAAAAGGCGAAAGAGACAACAACTGTGCCATATTGATAATGACAAATTTTTATAGTACATATGAAATGTAAAGCAAAGATCAGCACATGCAAAAAAAAGTAGTTTAACACCAGCATTCATGGCTAAAAATACATGCAAAATTTATAGAGGAACTCGCATGAGATATTAAATCTATAAATAAAATATGGATTGTGGTAAATTATATTTTTTGCACATACCGACTACTATGTAATCACTTTGATTATAACCATGCCAAAAATCTAGATAAGTATATAGTTCATAAATGCAGATGTTCTTTATCAGTGGTACAAAGACTGATAGAGATGTTAGTCATTTGTAATTATGAACATTGGTCAACTACTTTTTCACTTCTGCTGTTGTCTTTTGCTATAGAAGTGCTTTCAGCTAGCATGTGCCCAAATATGTTGCATTATATAGAGTTCTTTATGCCTCCCATAGTCAAACACTTATGCTGAATGTATTATTTACCCTGTTGTTGTTGTTGTGTCTTTCAGCTTATCCCGGTTAGGGGTCGCCACAGCGGAACTCCTGTCCGCTAATGTTTGGTGGTGGATTTTTACATGCCGAGTTACCAGCCCTGATGCACAACCTTCAATGAAGGCACGCCCATTCACGTATGCCTCCACACAGAAGACGCTCTAGCTGAGAATCGAACGGGACAACGTCTTGCTGTGGGGCGACGTATGGATAATAATTAGTTCTTCTGCATTACAAAATACTGTTTTGGGAGAATATGATAATAATGTTAGAACACTGCATACTTATGATTTAAAAAAGGTTTTGTTCAGAGTTCTCAGAAAGGAAGCCAAAAAATATTTATTTAAAATGTTTATTTTTATATTACATTTCAGTAAAAAAGAAGCCAATAGGACATTAGCACTTATTTTCTGCAGTAATTCAAAGAGTAAAGCAAAGAGTTGCTTGCTCACAGTAGGATAGCCTAATATGGGGCTGAGAGAGTCAACCCCATATTCTTCTAAAAGTGCTGCAACTGTTCTCATCTGGACTGGAAAACACTGCCACCACAGATGTTTAAATTCCTTTGAAACATATTATGTTGATCAGGAAAATAAATGGGTAAGTATGTCCATAATTATTCAGAACCACTAGTGGAGTCGGTCCGAACTAAAAAACCCGTAAAAACAAATATCTGGACACAAGAGGGTATGTCACACAAGATTCTGGAGATGAAACAGGCTCAAAAAGGATAATCCAAGCTCTGTACTTATCCATTTAAAGTTCTGAACGATGTGTCTACCGATGGTGCCATTTAAAAAGTAGGCTGAGTATGGATAAAAATCTGAATAGTGGTACAGAAATAATTTTGATACAGGCTGCTTTTAGCAATGTTCTGTATTTTTTTTTTGTTTTATTATTCAGACTAATATTGCTATGCAGCTCGCTTTTAATGCAGAATATTTTTAACCAGACTGCATCTGTGTGGATCATATACAAGTAGTATGCTTTTCATTTTCATGAAATATAATTAAAAACTTCAGAGCAGTCCTAGCTGATGCAATATTATTACAACAATATAACCAGCAGGGAAATGTACACTTACAGAAATAAACTTGTACTTGCCGTTTGTTGACTGATATTATCTACAAGTACATCGTTATCTAGACTTGCATTATGCTAAGACAATGTATTTCAGGTATATCTCTCATTTCATCAGATATTATATTACATTGGAACTGTCATACTGTTACTTAAATTATAAATAGATGACTTTCCTGCCCGTTGATCTTTTTTATTTTCTGTGTCGGCTCAAAGTCCTACTTGTTTCATCTCCCAAGAGCACTGAAACACTGGCCTATTATAAATCATTTTGTTTATGTCCTTGCCCTGCATTTACCCTACTTCCCTCCTGCTGAGACAGCAACACTTAGAGCTATTTTTGTTGCAGTATGTACACTCCTGCCTGACAAGCTATCGGAAAGCATATGTAATATACTTTGTTAGGACATAGAAATTTTTGGCTCTTGTACCTGACAGAAGTGTCAGAGAAATGATTTAATATAATAGCTGTTGTCACAAGTTGTTAAATAGAGAGACAATGTTATGAGCTAAATGTGAGGTAAAGCTCTGCTAGAGCAGTGATGAAAGATAATGCGTCCCTCCTCTCAGACAGTCTAAGCTCTTTTTTTTATGAAGAAAGAAAAAGAAGTTATGTTATCAAATGACACAACTCTTGAATGTGATGAAATGATATGGAGAAGTTAGCACTAGTGATGACTGGACTTGTCTTTATGGATTTTAATATAAATTAGATATAGGATTTATGGGACCTGTGTATCATATATGCTTCCATCTTAGCAATCTGTCTAACTATCTTCCTACCTGTAATGTCATGAAATATGATGTATAAGCCATAGAGAAGGTAATTCTCAAAGGGCATGTTTGGAAACTATAGTAAAATCTGGAATAACAATGCTGTATGGCTGAAGTGACAAGTGAATTTAATATATTTAATATAAAACATGTTCCAGCCAAGAACAGTATTCTGTAATGAGATGCCATTTTTTGTTCTAAATAAATACATAACGTTACTCTCCAGAGAACCAGTCACCATTTGCTGATCTATAAATATGTTCATAGGAATACAGTGCACAAAATAATTATCATTCATAGGGACTGTCTTATGGATTTTTTCAGCTTTGCATGCATGTCAAAAGAAAAACTGAAATGCATCTAATATCCCCAGTTGTTACATTTTCACCTTTTGCTGATTGTCATCTTATCCATCTAGCTCAGTTGGAGGGCCTCATTGATTTTCTTTCAGTCTTCAATCAGGGCTGCATTTTTGTTTGTTTGTGCCGTTCACTGTGCTGTGTAAATGGGTCAGGCGGAGAGTGAATCTGAAATTGCAATGACTTTTAGTATGAAACTGATTGCAAGTACTTGCGTCACTCAGTGTGATTGATTATAGCTTTCTTACTCTCTAAAGAGCCTATCCCACAGATAAATTTGTCTGAAGTCCTGCTGCACAATATATTCCACAATAATTTAATATATGTACCCTTAGAGATCATTACAAATTTATCTCAGAGCAATCTGTTTAGACAAATGCTAAACAAAAGGAAATGATATATTCCACTGGGGTAAAAAAATATACATTTCTCATTATGTTTTACAAATCAAAAGAAAAGGATATGATGTATAATGAAATGTTAAATAATATTTTAAACTCGGACACAGGAAATTATGTAACTTTATTGGTTTTGAGTTTACTTTCTTGCCATCTTAGTTGTGAAGTGCACATACATTCTCAGATCCTGCACTATTTTTTCATTAATACTAGCTCCTTCATATCCAGCCCATGATAAACGATCATTGCATGGTTTTAAAGTTCAAAACAACTACAAAAATTACTCTGAAACTAATAAGGGGATGTTGACAATTCTTTTTCCGCCATTGTGCAGTCAAACTACACTGGACATTTATTTTTGTAAAATAAATGAACTTACTAAAGCAATAAATAAGGATATCTGGGGCCAAAGAAGCACAATTTTCAGCTTTTTTTGTGATTTCTTTTAAAAGTCGCGTTCTGTTCTTCGTGACAAAGAATGGGTTATAGTCAAGAACTGCAGAACTCTACTTCTAAAAGACCATTTTTTAATCTATTAAAATAATATGGGACTCAATTTGATGGCACAATAAATGAACAGCTCACAGAAAGTAGGCACAGTGCAGAGGTTAATGTTGTCACCTCACAGCAAGAGTTTCTCCAGTTTGATTCTTTGCTGGGGTACCTTCTGTGTGCAGTCTGCAGGTCCTCCCTGCATTCACATAGTTTTCATCTGGGTGCTCCATTTTCCTCTCACATTCCAAAGACGTGCTTCTGGAGTGCTGGAGTGTTTCTCCCCAGTCCTCTGCTGAAAATGGGCTCTGCCCCAGTCAGATTATTCCAGTAAACAAATGCTAACCCAGGTATTTTATTTATTTATTTATTTATGTTCTCTGTTCATCTGTCAGGCTTTTGTGTCTGTGTACCTCCTCATATATGTGTATATATGTGTATATATGTGTATATATATATATATATATATATATATATATATATATATATATATATATATATATATATATACCCCTCTCTCAATACATATATACATATAAAATGTACATATATTTATGGACTCTGCTCTTTGTCAAGTAGTACACATATGCTTACTTATTACTTACTCCCTACCTTCCTTATAAATCAACTGCTAGTCATGCTAGGGTTGTGTACATTTTTTATTCTAAATGTAAATGTATATCTGCTGTCTGACTTGCTCATGACTTTAACTTCAGTACTAATTGCAGAACCTATGCTTGCTATATTTACAATGTCTTATTGTGGAACTCTGTTATATATACTATGCTGTGTCAATTTAACTATGTTTTATTGTGGAGCTTTTCTCCCCAGGCCTCTGCTGAAAATGGATTCCATTTACATTATGCTAATTTTAAGTGTATGTTAGCTGTCTGGCTTGCTCGTGTCTGTAACTTCTATACTAAATGCAAATCCTATGCTTTGTTATATTTATGATGTGTTATTGTAGAACGTGGTTGTATTTACAATGCTTTATTTTAACTACGTATTATTGTGGAGCTTTTCTTCTCTGGACTCTGCTGAAAATGATTTCCTGACCCAGTCAGATTTTCTCAGTCCGCAAATGTCAAATGAATGAATGAATGAATGAATGAATGAATGAATGAATGAATAAATAAATAAATCATAACTGGTACCATTGATTTTTTTTCATTGATTCCTGTATTTCCATACCATGTTGAAACTAAGTGTTGAATATTAAATAGAAAGAGACTGCATTAACATTTATGGTAGGGCATTTCTCTTAAGTATTATATAATCTTGGTGTTCATATATTTAGAGAGATAGGAATGAGGGGGTGCTGGGCAGCTTGCCTCTTGCAAAAAGGATATGTGCAAACAAGTCCAAAAACAGCAATGTGTGATGCCTCCTTGTCATGTGACATTTCTTAATAGAATTAATTCTGAAGAAAGGTGATAAATGCTTAAACACCAAGCAGGGATTCTCTCTCTCTCTCTCTCTCTATATATATATATATATATATATATATATTTATGTGTGTGTATAGAGATAAATATAAATATATATATATATATATATATATATATCTATATATATATATATATATATATATATATATATATATGGGTCTACTTCATAAGAATAAAATCCCACATCACCGAAGACTAGAAGACCAAGACAAGAACTCTGAAACTTCATGTAAACAAATGAACACATAGAAGACACGTTTCACTGGACTAACAACTAATAAAAACTACACCGCACCATCTCCAATCCAACTAGGTGGGGGGTTATGCCCCTCACACCCCCAATGATCGTGGTGTGACAAAAGGGGATACTGCCAGCACAGCTATCTGGAATTTTGTAAATAATTATATGTCATTTGTGAATATCAACATTATTTCTATAAGATGCTTGTGTTTACAAATGTATTGGAACTGTATGGCATGCGTATATCAAACTGCTGGTATAGAAGTGTGTGTTGAAAAGGTTTTTGCAAAATGCTATTTGAACTGTAACCACAGTGTGCCCTATTAGAAAAGAATGGAAATGTGCATGTACTATTGTGACTGTTTAAATGTAAATATTTTAACAGTGGAAACTAGAATACAGAAGGTGAACTTGAAAAAAAAAATAGCTAAATTAAATTACTTTGTGGCTGCGCAATAAAAGATGGCATCTTTCAGTTTCAGTGCAGCAATTAGACACAATGGCTAGAACTAGGAAGCTTTCTGTATTGTCTCTTGGGTGAAATAATTACTAGTCTTGAAATGTAAAGAAATGTAATTGGTTTATGCCTGCCAGCATTTGCCAAAGATCTAAGGTCTATGTATATTCACAGGTAGATGCTAAATACTGTCAGCTTCCATAAGTGGGGGTTTCATCTGGGATAGAGTTAGATGACAAGAAATTATGTCATTCTGTAAGCTATCCCAGCAGTAATATTTCAGATATTAAATTGAGAACTTTGTGAGAGAGAGAGTGCATTCTGTCTAGGATCTACCAAGAACCATTCACCATATCTGCCTTACTGTAAGTAAGTTTCTAGGGAACAGTATAATTCTCTTGGATACAGTCAGGAATATAGCAAAGCTTAGTTTGGATAGTTTTGTTAATTTAGTTGAGACTGTCCTGCAATGTTGTTTTAAATATTTCCTGTGATTTTGAACTCTGATGTCACTGTGAATATATACTGCGTATCTTATTTTTCTTTTATTTATTATTAAATATATTTAAACCTTTCATGGTGCAGTGGTAGCGTTGTTGCCTCACAGCAAGAGGTTCTCCTGTTCGATTCTTGGCTGGAATGCAGGGAGTACCTTCTGTGTGGAGTCTGCATGTCCTCCCCACGGTTGGGTGGGTGTTCAAAAGACATGCTTAAATGGGTGTGCCAAGGGTGAACTTCGAGCTGACGCCTCGACATTCATCAAAATCTACTGCCAATCATTAGCGGACCAGAGTTCCGCTGTGGCGACCGCTAACCGGGGAAAAGCCAAAAGATAACAACAACATTGTGGCTGATATATGTAGAGATATTTATGTTTTGAGAGTACTTGCATATTTATTTGGTGACACTATGTGGGCCAATCTTAATAGCATTGCTCTTGGTGAAACTACCATTTGTATTAATATTATATTACACAGTAAGATCAGACACCCTTTGTTAAGGGCCTTAAAGTAGCTGATAAGGAGTTGGCTGGTGGCAGTGATAACTACCTTATGGTCTGGGCAAAAGGGGCCATGTCTCGCAAACCTGTGCCAGCCTCTCCCAGATGTGTGTGTGTGTGTGTGTGTAAATCAAACCTTAAAAAGTATGTGTGTCAGCTACTTGGGCAGGGACACGAAGCACTAGTTGACTGGTTGAATACAGAGGATGCTGGAGGTCTTGGATTGACCACTGAGCTGAGATCTCAACTCTATAGCTGTGCCAGTGGGGAGTCTTTTTAAGGATCTGGAGAAAGATGGAGAAACCAGCCCCAGACTGACTGTGGTCTCTGTGTGCGCTTAAGGGAAATTTCAGTGGATGTATGGAGCTGCATCTGGAAATACTGTATGTGAACCATTTACCCTCACAGTGTACATCCCTCACTGGTGCCAGTGCTGAGGATTGAGGCTCCTTGATTACTGTGTGGGCATGACTAAAAGAAGTCTGAGGGAACGCATCAGAGAGCATGTATATGCAATACACAAAGAGAATGAATCCAATGCCCTAGCTAATCCCATCTTACACCAAGGTACATCACACAAATTTAGTTTCACAGTGTTAGAATTAATAAGGAAATCCAATAGGCTAGGTAACATCAAAAATTACACTGAAGAAAAGGAAAATTAATGGATCTTAAGGTTACAAGGACACAAAGGGCATGGTTTGAATGAACGTGTGACACTTAAGCCTTTTTTGGCAGCACGTTCATATGTACATTGAGTTCTTAATATAACACAGAAAACACAAGTGTGATATTAGTTTTAAAATGTATTTTGTATGACATATTTCATATGTGTTGTAATAATTTTATAGAGATGTAATATATCTATGTGTTTTTTTTAATGAATGCTGATTTAGTATTATATTAATTAATTCACATTCCTGATTGGTGGATGTGCTTTTGAACAGTATTTAAATGGGTTGATTTTATGGCAGTTATTTAAGTCTGATGAAGCATTCTTGAAACGTGAAAGTGCTTACTTGCTGCAGTATTAAAGATTTTTATTATTTTAATTGGTCGTGTTGAGCCTCCTCTGTTTTTGGACTATTGGATTTGATTATCAGTGGAAGGCTCTTCACTCAGTGCTACTTCGTTGGTTTACATATAGCTCCTTGATTACTGGTCAGTGGTGGGTCATCACATTGTTGGTTGGCAGTGGTGGGATATCCACATATTGGGATTCAGTGGTGAGGATATTGAACTTCTGTAGCCTATAAACGGTGGTCATTAAAGAAAGTATTTGTAGTCTCAAGGAGCCATATGGTGGACATTCAGAGTTTCATATCACAATAGTTTTATTTATCTTTTGTTAGCTTAGTCAGGGAGAGCAGGCAAGGATGTCAGCAAAGGATTATGGCACGCTGATAAGGAGTCAGTAGGCTGAGATGTACCAAGCAAAAGGACTGATTTATGCCAACCTGACTAAAGCAGAAAGGATTGCAGCCTTAACAACAGCTGCATCACAGACCAGCAACCAGGAGACAACCAGACTGTCCTTGGGGAATGTACAGCTGTCAGAAAATGGACAGTTCATCTTTGCATCAAAGGACTTTAAAATCCATCTGGAGTTAGGGATGTGAACTGGAGGCCAGACGTTTAGAATTAGCATCAGCAGAGAGACAGCAGCAGGAGAAACAAATAGAATAAGAATCGGCAGAGATACTGAAATGTCTGGAAGCCAATGAGAATGAGAGGCAGGAAAAACATGAAAAGGAAATGCCTTTTCGCCAGGGTCATGGAGGTAATGGGGAAAGGACTAACTGAACCCCAGAAGCAGTAAAGGTCAGTAAATTTCTTCCACAATTTACAGAGGGTGATCCTTTATATAGTTTTATTCATATGTTTGAAAGGGTTTGTAAACAGTATAATTTGGACCAAGGGCTCTGGGTACGGTTCCTGACCGCCTTACTTCATGGTAAAGCTGTAATTGCTATTTCTAAATTGTCCAATACTGATTGCTTAAATTATAATACAGTTAAAAACTGTTTATTAGAGTGTTTTAAGTTAACATCTGAAGCTTATAGAAAAAAGTTTTGTGAGCCTAGATTCAAGGCAGATGAAAGTGTGTGTGAATATATTGCTGAGTTAAGCATTAATTTTCATAGGTGATTGGGTGTCAGGTCAACACTTTTCAAGGGCTGGCAGACCTTTTAGTTAGGGAATAAGCCCTTAGCACTTTGCCTGAAGACATGAGACTCTGATTGACAGATAGGGAATGTAACGCCACAGATAAGTTGGGGAAAAAAGAAGACCTATACCTAGCAAGCAGGGTTTCAGTGCACAGGAAACAGATACCTAGTGCTGTATATGGGTCTAAGGGAACCCATGGTGGGCAGCCTACACCACCCCATCAGAGTCCACCAGTAACAGGGGAAGCCACTAGTTCAGGTCCATGGCCAGGATCAAGGGGTACATTTTTAAATGTAACAAGTGGGACAGGGTAGCGCATAGATGTCCATGGAGCCAAGGTGGGGAACAAAAGGTGAGAGAGCCATTAAGTGGAAATGACAAAATGATTGCAGTGAGTTGTCTGGAGGCAACAAGGGTACCAAACTCCCCACAAGAGGTTATATCTTATCTTAGTATATGGGAAACAGGCAACTGCTAACAGAGACACAGCCTCTGACCTAACCATTGTGAAGCTTGCATTAGTTAAAGAAGGAGCGCTGCTTGATTTGGCAGTCTACTCAAATCAGAACTTTAGGAGAGACTCCATTCCAAATACCTTTGGCTAGGGTTTCATCTTGACTGGGAAGGTGGAAAAGGAAGTAAGCAAGTAGGTGTGTTTAAGGATGTCTCTTAAGCTGTTCTGGTAGGGAATGATTTTGATAATGCAGTACCGTGTGTGCATGGAGTTACATGCAGTCAGGCTTGGAGACAAACATGTGGGTCTGGTAGCCTGGGAAGACCAAGGCAGACTGCACACGTGAAGCCAGACTGGTGAGCTGGCTACTTCAGGGAAGGAGCTACCCTGTAGCAGTGAGACTGAAGGTGGGCCACAGTTGCTTGTGGGTGCTGATGTTCCCTTGGACAGACTGACTGCAAGGGCAGAAATGAGTAGTAGTACTCAGGCTGACAGTGAGGTGCTGCTGTCAGAGGATGCTAGACCTTGTGGGGAAGGAGAGCTGGGAAGGGTTACAAACAGAAGATTCAGGCAAGCTCAGCTCTCAGAACCTACATTACATGGCTTGAGGGAGTTAGCCAGGGAGGCACCTGATTTTCAAGGAAAGGGGGGAATCTGTATACTTGGATAAAGTGTTACTACATACAGAGTGGACCCCTGAGAGAGGGCTAGAGGGTGAGAGAATACAACAGTTGGTATTGCCCAAAGCCTACCTTAGGGTAGTTCTAGCCATGGCCCATGATATTTCCTTTGCAGGTCATATGGACATAAAGTGTACCAGCAGACATACTGAACCCACTGATATTGCCAACATCATGGCAGATAGATTTAGTGCAAACTTCACCCCCCTCTCACCCCCAAAAGGGTCCACAACAATACCAGAAAAGTGTAGTGTCCCGGAAATCACAGACGCCCAGGTGAAAACAGCCCTTTCAAAAGCCAAAAGCACAGCATCAATGGGGCCAGATGGTGTCCCAGGCTGCCTCTTGCATGAACTACAGAACAAACTAACCCCTCACCTAAACACACTGTTCAACCTCAGCCTCTCCACAGGCTACATGCCCATAGAATGGCACACAGCAATGGTTATTCTGCTCCACAAAGGAGGGGCCACAACTGACCCTGGTAACTATCGTCCCATAAGCCTGACTAGCCTGGTCTGCAAGGCTATGGAGCACATCATCATGGAACTCATTAACATAGACATTGGGAACCTCCAAAGACTTGATCTGACACAGTTCAGCTTTGTTAAGGGCAGATCATGCCTACTAAACCTGGTTGACTTCTTCAAGACAGTCACCAAGGCCATGGATGAGGGGAAGGAAGTTCACACAGCCTACCTTGACCTCACCAAGGCTTTTGACACCATTCCTCACTCGGGAATTATAGAAAACCTCACCAGCCTGAACATAAACCCCTATGTCACGAGATGGGTTACCAACTGGCTTCCAGACAGAACTCACAGCTCCAAGTCCGACTCTAAACCAGTCACAAGTGTTGTCCCACAAGGCTCGGACCTGGGACCCCTACTGTTCGGCATATACTTCTCAGAAGTGCAGGCAAACACAGGAGGACAATGGCTAACCAAGTTTGCTGATGACTGCAAACTGGGAGCCATAATTGACTCACCGGCTGACACAGACATTCTCCAAAAGGGCCTTACTGAGATGGACACCTGATGTCAAAGACATGGTTTCAAGCTAAATGCCAAAAAATGCATAGTCATCCTGTTTGGGAAAAACAAAACACCCATGAATTACCACATAGGTGGCAGCCCCCTTAATACAGAAGAGGTAATAAGAGATCTGGGGACCCAGGTAGATAGTAATCTCTCCTTTGACAATCATATTGCAAAAGTAGTTAGGAAATCCTTCTATGTAGCCCATCTAATTACTAAAGGGTTCACATCTAGAAATAAAGAGGTTATAGTGCCCATCTACCCGTCACTCATCAGACCCATCATAGAGTACAATGCCCCATTTGGGATGTACCTCACAAGACACTTCCAACAGCTGCAAAGACCACAAAAGTACCTCACCAAGAGGATTACTGGTCTCAAACATATGTCCCATGCAGCCCGACTGAAAAAACTCTAGCGGTACCCAGTGGCATATCGCTTACTCAGAGGTGATCTCTGCCTGACTTACAAAGCCATGTCCAACTCAGAATTGATGGACATGCTCCACCTAAAGAAATACAAGTCACTGCGAGCCATTATTTTTGTGAGCTAAACCTCGCCACAACAATAAATAAAACATGCTGGAGGGATAGATTCCTGTCACAAAGACTCCACATGCTTTGGAATAAAATTCCTAACTACATTAGGCTGAGCCCCTCACTAACACTCTTCAAGAGAAACCATGCTCAGTGGATGGGTAACAGAAAATACACCCCTGGGATTACTTCATTGGCTCTACTTGACAGAGGCTCAGTTAATTAATCAATGGGGCGGCGAAAGCTGACACACTCTGGCTAGGCTTATAAATGCCCTCGGGCAGATAGCCTAGTACCTACCTATGAACTATTAATCTTATCAAGGGCTACTGACAGGAGACCTTGACTCCCACTGCTAGAGAGAGGTCAGCCTTTCTGACTCCTTTCAGCTGGTATGAATTAATGAAAATGCCCCAGCAACTTTCCAGAGGCTGTTAAGTCATATCCTAGCTGGAGCAGAAGATTTTGTCCTTGCTTACCTAGATGATTTTGCCATCTGCAGCCATTCCTGGCAAGAGCAGCTTCAATATGTCAGGTAGGTGCTGGACAGACTATGGAGGGCATGGTTAACCATAAGTGTCAGGTGGGTATGGCAGAGGTCTCCTACCTGGGACATAGAGTGGGTAGTGGTAAGATCAGGCCAGGACCTGCCAGAGTGGAAGCAATGCAGGCATTGACTGCCCTTTTTACCAAAAAGCAGGTAAGGGCACAGCAGTTTACTACTGACAGTTTGTCCCCAGTTATAGTACAGACCTGACAAGGAAAAAATGGGCAGATAAGGTAGTGTGGACTCCAGCATGTGAGCAGGCATTCCATAAGCTTAAAGAAGTTTTGGGAGGATACCCTGTTTAGCCAATCCAGATTACAGCAAAACATTTGTTGTGCAGGTAGATGTTTTAAACCATGGGGTGGGGTTGTACTCTTCCAGTTTTCCTCAGGGGGAGAAGAGCACCCAATGGTGTATCTCAGCTGTAGGCTTCAACCCAGGGAGGAATGCTGTTTAAAAGGAACGTCTAGCTATAGTGTGGGCACTGCAGAAACTTCAGCCTTATTTCTATGGAAGGAAATTCACTGTAGTTACAGACCACAATCCCTTAACATGACTACATCGAGCCAGGCAGCAAAATGGCAAGTTACTAAGGTGGAGCCTAGGGTAACAGGCATATAATCTGACAGTGCAGCATTGCAGTGGGGTTACCTATGCAAATGCAGATGGGCTCTCAAGACAAGATATGAGGTAATGTATTCCCAGATAAGATCACCCCTCTCAAGCAACGTTTCTCATGGGTCACTTAAAAATCTAGCTTGAGTCTTCGAGGGGGGAAGAAGAGTGACTAAGGGGATACTGCCTGCACAGCTATTTGGAATTTTGTAAATAATTATATGGCATTTGTGAATATTAACATGATTTATATACAGTGCTTGTGTTACAAATGTATTAGAACTGCATGTCATGTGTATATCAAACTGCTGGTACAGAAGTGCGTGTTGAAAAGGTTTTTGCAAAGTGCTGCTTGAACTGTAACCAGAGTTTGCCCTACTGGACTAGAACATAAATGTATACGCACTATTGTAACTGTTTAAATGTATACATTTTAGCAGTGGAAACTGGAATATAGGAGGTTAACTTCAGAAAAATAGCTAAAATTAAATGACTTTATGGCTATGCAATATGGTATCTTTTAGTTTTAGTGCAGAAAGAAGACACAATGTCTAAAACTAAGGAGCTTTCTGTATTGTCTCTAGGGTGAAATACTTACATTCCTTCATATTTCAAGACTAGCAATTGTTTTACGACTTCCAGCATCTGCCAAAGATCTGAGGTCTATGTATTTTCACAGGTAGATGCTGAATACTGAAACCTTCCAGCAGTGGGGGTTTCACCTGGGATAGTCAGATGACAAGAAATTATGTCATTCTGTAAGCTATTCCAACAGTAATATTTGAGATATTAATTTGAGAGCTCTCTGAGAGAGACAGTGCACTCTGTATTCTGTCTTGGACCTTGACAAGAGCCATTCGCCACATCTGCCTTGCTCTGTAAGAAAGTTTCTAGGGAATAGTATAATTCTCTTGGATATAATCAGGAATATAGCAAAGCTTAGTTTAGATATTTTTCTTTATTTATTCGAGACTGTCCTGCAATGTTGTTTTAAATATTTCCTGTGATTTTGAACTCTGATGTCACTATGAATATATACTGGGTATCTTACTGTCCTTTTATTATTTATTATAAAATATGTATAAATCTTTCATTGTGGCTGATCTGTGTAGAGATATTTAAGTTTTGAGATTAATTGCATGTTTATTTGGTGACACTGTGTAGACCACTCCTAATAACCTTGCTCTTGGTCAAACTACTATTTTATTAATATTAATATTTCAGTAAGATTGGACACCCTTTATTAAGGATCTTAAAGTTGCTGATAAGGATTTGGCTGGTGGCAGTCATGAGTACCTTATAGTCTGGGCAAAAGGGGGCATATCTAGTAAACCTGTGCCAGCTTTTCCCAGGTGTGTGTGTGTGTGTGTGTGTGTGTGTGTGTGTATCAAACCTCAAAAAGAGTGTGTTTCAAGTACTTGGGCAGGAACACAAAGCACTGGTTGGATAGAAAGGGTGCTGGAGGTCTTGGCTTAGCCACTCAGCTGAGATCTCAACTCTATAGCTGTGCCAGTGAGGAGTCTTATTGGGGATCTGGAGAAAGAGGGAGAAACCAGCCACAGACTGACTGTGGTCTCTGTGTGGTCTTAAGTGAAACTGCACTTGATGCAGAGAGCTACATTTGAAAATACTGTGTGTGTACCTGTTATCCTACCAGTGTAAAACCCCTACTGATGCCAGTGGTAAGGATTGAGGCTCCTCGATTACTGTTCGAGTTGTGGGTCATCATAGAGGACTGCAGCCCCCCCAACTAAATATACCAACTCCAGGATTATACTACAGTGTAGAAAAGGGTACATTTTGCCTTGTTGGTTCAGCAGTTCCTTGCTGGCTATGTGCTCGTTCTTTTAAATGACATTTTAGAGTTATCATCTCGGTGGTCTTGTTTTCGGTGATGTAAGATTTTGTTTTTGTAAATTAGACCTATATATCAATATTTCTACTATTTTATATCTTGTTAATAGATAAATGATATACATACACAAAGATATATCTATGTACATGCATGTATCATTTCCCCATTTTTTTTTTCTGGTACCAAGTCGAAAAAAAGGGTTCAAAATTGTGGATATAGATATATATATATATATATATATATATATATATATATATATATATATATATATATATATATATATACAAAATATATTTATACATCTATGACATTATGCTCAACCTTTCCTTATTTTATTGCCTTTGCATGTGTGTTGTGTGCTTAGAAAACCTTTTTGCCATGGAATACCTCGTTGGTAGTTTTATATGATTGAGCTGACCAGCTGGAGTCCTTGTTGGTGGATAATTACAAGTCAGGTATATACAGTAAAGAAATTACATCAACAATTATAAGTGCATACATTTGTTCCAGCTGTAGAATCTTGCAAATCTAAATGGATTGATACTGCAGAAGGGAACAATATTGAAAAGAGTTTAGTGTTCTTTCATTTCAGTAAAGAAAGGTTTCCAAGGAGTTAAAGAAATAGTTAGTTATAACATTATGTAAAATTATGTAACAAATTGGCCACAATGAAACACTAAAGGTGGAGGAGTGTCCATATTCACACCTCCAGGCAAGTTGCCCAACACAATGCATCTGAAATTCTCCAGGTGCAACTAACACTAGGTAAGACTACAGTCCAAATTGTTGCTTGCTACAGATCCCCCACCATGCCCCAAGATTCTCACTACACCTTCCTAAACATACTGGAAAATATTAAGATACAACCAAACACCCTAATACTGGGTGATTTCAACTACCCTGCCATTAACTGGGAAAACTACTCTGGTACTAACTCCTTTTCCCAACGGTTCTTGGAATTCATAAATTCCAACAAACTGGATCAACTAATCCAGTGTCCTACCATGAGATCCAATATCCTAGATCTGGTCATTACCAACATGGGAGATAGATGCTCCAAACCAGTGGTCACCCAATCATTGGTCAGGTCTGACCATAAGCAAATCACGTTTGACATCCACATCCTACTCCCACCTCCCAGTAAGGAAACCTCCTTAAAAAACTTCTCCAAAGCCAACTTCATGCTACGGAAGTCAGAAGTGACAAGCTTCTTGACACCCATGCAGACGGGATCTGAAAGTTGGACTGCAGAATCCTACACTAAGGCACTGTACGAGCACATCCACTCGTGCATGAATAGTGCCATCCCAAATAGAACCAAGATGCTCTCTTCCAAAAAAAAGGAAGCCAATCTGGTGGTCCCTTGCTATAAACAAACTATACAACAGAAGGAAAAAACTATTGCAGAAAAGAGTAAAATCCCAGGATGCAAAAAACTCCCTCACCAGCCTCAGTAAGAAGCTGAGATCCCTCATAAAATCCTCAAAAGCTAGTTACGAAAATAAAATTGCCAAAGATTCCAAAGACAACCACAAGGCATTCTGTAGTTATGTCAAGAATCTAAATGTCAATGCTCAGATCTGCTCTGAGCTACAACAGAATTGCATTAAATATACTGATCTCAAGGATATTGCCAATATCCTGGCAGATCGATTTAGTGCCAACTTCACCACCCCTCTCACCCCCTAAATGGCCCATCTCAATACCAAAAGATTGCCAAATTCCAGTAATCATGGCCACACCGGTAGAAACTGCACTCTCCAAAGCTAAGAATACAGCATCCATGGGACCGGATGACATCCCAGGCTGTATACTACATGAACTACAAAATGAACTGGCACCTCACTTAAGTGTCATGTTTAATCATAGCCTCACTTCAGGCTTCATGTCCACTGAATGGTGCACAGCTACAGTTATCCCACTCCACAAGGGGGGATCCACCTTGGATCCCGGGAACTACCGTCACATCAGTCTGACGAGCCTGATCTGCAAGGGCATGGAAAAATTCATTGGTAACCTTCAAACACTGGACCCCACCCAGTTTGGGTTTGTGAAAGGCCAATCTTGTCTCCTGAACCTGATTGACTTCTTCAAATCAGTCTCCAGAGCTGTGGATAAGGGTAAGGTGGTCCACACAGCCTATCTGGACCTCGCCAAGGCCTTTGACACCATCACCCACTCTGGAATCATAGATAAACTTACTAAACTGGGCATAAATCCCTACATCACTCGATGGGTTGCCAACTGGCTTACTGACAGAACCCAGACTGTAAAAGTAGCTGACTCTAAATCCAGCTCCAGAGAAGTGACAAGTGGAGTACCTCAGGGTTCAGTCCTGGGACCGCTCTTGTTTGGTATCTACTTCTCTAAAGTACAGGCCAACACTAAGGGACTCTGGTTAACAAAGTTCACAGATGACTGCAAACTGGAAGCCTTTATTGAATCCCCAAATTATGTGGATATTCTACAAAAGGGTACTTACAGAAACAGATGCCTGGTGCCAGAGCCATGGGCTCAAGCTTAGTGCCAACAAATGTATAGTTATCCCCTTTGGAAAAAAACATGTACCCATGAATTACCACATAGGTGGCAGTACACTAAACATCGAAAGTGTGATGAGAGACTTAGGGACACAGGTGGACAGTGGTCTCACCTTCGATAACCACATCACCACAACAGTCAGGAAATCCTTCTTTGTGGCACACCTCATCACCAAGGGCTTTTCATCCAGAAAAAAGGAGGTCATTGTCACACTGTACTCGTACCTGATTAGACCCATTATAGAGTATAATGCCCCATTTGGTATGCACCTCACAAGACATCTGAAATAGCTTGAAAGGCCACAGAAATACCTCACTAAAAGAAGCACAGGCCTAAAGCAGATGTCATATGCTGACCGTCTAAAAAAAAAAACTCCAGCTATACTCTGTGGCATATCGTCTACTCGGAAGCAATCTCTGCTTAACATACAAGGCCATGTCAAACCCTGAGCTGTTGGATATGCTCCACTTAAAGAAATCCCAATCCCTCAGAGCCACACACTCCAGGGATCTAAACCTTGTCATGACAATGAACAAAACATGCTGGAGGGATAGGTTCTTGACCCAGAGACTGATAATGGTATAATGAGATTGCAATGAGCAACATTATTAAAATGAGGGTCTCCATGGATGCAAATGAGGGTAAACAAATATGGTGGAGCAATTCAGAGCTATATAGATATAAATATATATAGAAACTGTGACTTCTTTTGCAGCTCCAGAGTTGATGAGTGCAGTATACTGCTGCAGTTACAAGAGGTAAAATGATGTACAGGGTCACTGCAACACTAGCACACCTGTGTATGCCCTCAGCAGCACCATATCATAATTCAGTTCCTAACCTTTCATGAACTCACTGACTCTTGACATTGTGGACTGTTACTGTGTGGACAGTCACGATGCTGGAGTTGATCAAGATACCCTTCTTCTCTCCCTATTGAGTACACACCCTTAATTACAACACAGTGCGCCTCATCCTGCCTCACATTTTGTGTGAAAAAGAGTGTATGTGTAGATTATTATAATCTGTCTGTTTATATTGAATACTTTGCTAAGCATCTAAGTCTTCCATAAAATATAGCCATACATTCTCTATGTTACTGTGTTACTTCTGACACTTATGTCGTTACTCTTGTATATTGTTAAATGCTGTTATTAACTTTCTAAACAAATTCATTATTATGTACATTGTTTTTGGAGCTTTTCACCCCAGGCCTCCACTGAAAATGGGCTCACACCAGCCCAGTAGACTTTCCTGGTTAACAAAAGCAAATAAATAAAAAAAAATAATAATAATAAATAATGTGCTGTCCTGATTTGCAGGCCCATGGGATGTGGAGTGCCTATCCCTGTGGACACCAAGGTATGTATGGCTTTGTGAATACTGGTTGCAATAACATTTCAGAAACCAATGAGGGTTGTATGTAATGTAAATGAAGCATGTGCCACAAAGTGTACTTCAGTTCCTCAATGTCATACAATTACATGTGGGGAAGAATATGTAATTTTCATGTACCACAAAGGAAACCGCCAACAGCACACTGGCTTTTTATGCCATAGTCCATTTCCCTGAAGGACTGATGGCCATAGGCTGCACACACATGTTAATAAAGATGCCACCTTGTAAACGCAGAGGAAGGTATATTTACTGCATCTTTTTCCATGCTATCAACTACTAGGTGACGTGCAATGCACAGGGTATAATATACAATGTGTCTTCAGACCTAGGCAATACTCACAACTCCCACATATGGCATATGTGAGATTTGTAACAGTAAATTGTTTATGATAGTCTCATCCAGGGACATCTTATTGTTGATGTCTGATATCCCATGGAACCATGATTAATAACAGCTGTCAGAAATCCTTAGACTATGGAAGAGAACTCAAACTGGTCATTATCAAACATGTGTTTGGCCTACTGACGGCCCAATTCTGCTAACTGCAGAAATCATACTGTACCCTGCTGTAGGACCCTTATACTTCCAATTCTCTGCAGTTTTACATGTCGTCATTGTACACACACAACTGCAGCAGGGCAGACACATTCAAAAGGAAGACATCTCACACCTGGCACTTGAGGAGGAGTCTGATCAAGAGCCTGTACAGGTTCTTCTGCAAGGAAAGACTATGCCAGGTGAAGGTGGATGCATTATGTCCATGGCAATGGCTAGGAGACAGTGGCTGGTTCATAACTATAGGCTAGACTATAACATTATATAGAAAAGAACAAGTGATGCATTTAAATCTTTACCGACGCTGTACTTTTCTATGCACAGACTTGCCACACATTGTATCAGACATAGACTATACCAGTAATTGAATACAGAAGGCAGGGCACAGTTATCATTTGCACATGTGAGAGGGGATACAGAGTCAAGTTTTATCTTAAAGCAATTGTGTGTGTGTGTGTGTGTGTGTGTGTGTGTGTGTGTGTGTGTGTGTGTGTGTGTGTGTGTGTGTGTGTGTGCATGTGTGCACGCAACTGGGTCTTGTGGACATCTCTGTCAGTGCGTATGCTGGGACATAGCCTCAACAAATATTGCAGCAATGTGATAAGACTCTACAGGTCCAGGAAACTGCCTGGAAATTTATGTGCAGACTACTGATGCACTCTATGCTGTGAACATCACAGGCCCTATCCAAACCATGACTAGGGAAAGGAGTGGTGCATGAGAATGAATGGTGGCTTGCAAAATAAATTAGTGCAGTTTGAACACCCTCCCCTCATGAATGACAACATTGTGCACTAATTCCTCTACACTAGAAGGCACAGTGGAAATGGTTATTTATGGGCTGGACTGTGACCTCCCTCTTGCATGGCAGGCCACACCACTAGAGATGAGTAGATGGATCATGTGAAGTGGATCTGCCATGATACCTGTGTGCACAGAGAGATCTGGTTTGTGCAACCTTCAGACACAGCAAGTCTATCTTGGTTAGTGGTGGTAACCATGCAGTGTACAACCACTGGCATAAAGGTCAACTGTTTTCACCATGTTCAGTGGAGATTACAGCAGCCATGGGGGCTGCACTAGAGGGGCAGACATCCCTATCCTAGCAGACCTGCTTGTGGCTTCCTGTACTTATCCTCTGTTCCACCCCAGACACATAGGAAGACGATGTCCACTGACTGGGTTGGGGATCTGAACTCCACATTGTCAGTATCCAACAGAAACACTGTGACCACAGGTACAGAATCACCATAATATGATTTGTCACTGGCATTACACAGTGGTATGTTCATGGTAGAAAATCCTGATTAAAAAATGTCAAATGTGAAAACACCAAAGGAAAGCGCCCAGAACAAGTGAATGAATGAATGCAATTGTTTATAGTGGTAGGCTTGAATACTAGACAAGATAAATTGTAGTGGTGGTCTTTACATCTGACAGCTGATGTTCTAGTGAAAAATGTGATACTGTATTTCATTTTTACTACAACACAAGTGCAGTCATTTAACAGATACTGTACTTGCTCATAAAAAGGCATTCCCAACTGAGACATTTCCACTGGAGATTCTTGGTGAGTAATTAGTCTCACTTGCTATAACTAGGACTCAAACATGTCCTTTAAATGACTCAAGACCACATTTACAAAGGGGTCCCCTACACACGGTCGACATTTCACAATATGGAAGACCATATGGCTGAGACCATATGATCGACATTTGAAATGCCGACCATGCAGAACCGGCATCTTCATACAGTGTGGAATGGGAACATTTCCATTTCCGCACTGTAGTGCGATCTCAGAGTTGGTATATTTAAGTTACGGTGGGTGTGGGGGGTGTAGCCCCCCATGGGGGTGCAGGGTGGTGTAGCCCCCCGCTAGCATTTAAAAAGTATGTTTATGTTGTGTGTTTTATTTTTTATTACATGTTCAAAATTTCAGGAGTTGAACATATGGTCTCAGCCATATGGGTTTTAGCTTTTTGAAATTTCGCACATGTATAGTAGACCCGTACAGAGACAAGGAACTCCCCCATATCTTATAAAGGTAGTTTGCTCCATAAGATGCCTCCCATTGACCGCAGCAACTGTGACAAGCAATTGCTCGACCAATTATGTAATTGTCTCGATGAATTACTTGCTGTTAATTTCCATCCAGATAACTGACAGCATTGATGTCATTTGTAATGTCACACCAAGCATAGGCATGAAAAGGCCATTCAGCTTTCTCATGGCTGACCATCAACTAGCTGTGGAGATGGAGAACCTGCAGCAGGATCTCATTCTCTGCAAAACATGCAGTTTTGTTGCTTCCCTTTTCTTGACAGTCTGTTGTGGAAGGAAAACAAAAATATATGTAAGGTTAGGTATGTCGGGAGCTATCAAATACCCACCCTAATACAATATATGGGTGTGCTGTGTATTGCAGTATTTGGCATTAATGTATATACCCATTTTCTGCTGCATTCTTTCTAGCTATCCCATTGGCTGAATCCATCCATGGGTCTATCTCTGTTCTATGGCTGGAGCCAGCATACAACCTAGGGGCACCTTTGGGGGTTGTGCTGTTTACTTCTTCTACCAGAAGAATTTTTTCATTTATGACTTATCCCTTGGTATTCCCCCTCAGAGCAGCTGATCAAACCAGGGTCACCTAGGCAGTAGCTAAAGCTTTATCTCTCTATGCCACAGCACTGGCCTAGCAAGAATGTATTTCTGTGAGGAGTAGCGCACACACAGTGTATACCCAGGCAAAGTGTTTTTGTCCTTCTTGTGTTATGCCCCCCCTAACAACAGGGTCCAGTGTATGATGATGTGAGGTATTGAAAGCTTACCAGGGGAAGCAGAACAATGGATATGTAACATATGCCAGCATAGTTAGCTGGAGTTTTGCAAAGAATTGTTTAGACCATAAATATTTTATCTTACAGTTCTGATTGCAGCCAGAGACAAAATGGCTGTGAAAACAAGGACAATGAATCCTTATGTACTGTCCTTAGCAGTGGACTAATTGCTACCCTGGAAGGGTGGAAGTTTTTAAATGGCTTTATGGCTTCCAGATGCTATAATATAGTTTAGCAAAGCTCTATCTGTGTGTATGGTAACACACCTGTGTGAGATTCTGGTTCAGTTTTTAGTAAATGGGAGTAGTATGGGAACCAGAAGTCAGATGACCAGATGCATGTGATGTCATTCAGTAATCCAGCACTGAAATAATGTTTTAATACTACATGTAAAAGAAGTCTCAGAGCAGTTTGTTTTTTGAAACCTGACTTAAAGATCACTCACCCAGTTCATCTTGTCTTGCTTTAGTAAGTAAACAAGGAATAGTAATTCTTTTAGATCAGTCAGGAAAGTATAGTGAGATTAGTTAAGTGCTGCTTTTCTCTAACTGGGTGCATCTGTTCATCTATGTTATTTTAATATTTTCTGTGATTGAAACGTTGGTGTTTATTGTAAATAGGTATTTAGTATTTTCATGTTCTGTTATTTTTTTTTTTATTAAATATCTTTGAACTTTTCATTGTGGCTTGTTTTAGAGAATGTTTTAAACTTTGAGAGCACTTGTATTTATTTGGTGACACTGCAGCCACTCCTGGAAGCCTTACTGCATTGCTTAAACACTACCATTTGTATTAGGATTAATTTCACTCAGTAAAACTGGGTCCCTTGTAAGACCCTTAGAGTAGCTGTGTTTGGAGTATCCTGGTGGCAGTAACTACCTTATAGTCAGGGGAGAGGGACATAGCTAGTAAATCTGAGCCAGTCTTACCCAGGTAGGTGTGTGTGTGTGTGTGTGTGTGTGTGTGTGTGTGTGTGTGTGTGTATGAAAATCAAATCTCAGAAGGTTTGTGTCAGCTACTTTGGAGCAGGAGCACAGAACACTGGTTTCACAGAGAGGGTGGTGGAGGACTTGGTCTGGGACACTCAGCTGAGGACTCAACTCTATAGCTGTGTCAGTGGGGAGTCTTACTGGGGGCCTGGAGAGAAAGAGAAGGAAACCCAGACCCATGACTGAGTATGCTCCCTGTGTGCTCTTAAGGAAAATTGTGCTTGGTGCACAGAGCTGCATCTGGGACTACTGTGTGTACCTATTTTTGTTCCAGGTGTACGTCCGTCACTGGTGTCAGTAGTGTGGATTCAGGCTCCTTGATTACTGACCCAGAAGAGGGACGTCACATAATGAACCGGTGAATAGCTACCACTTGAAGCTTGCAGTTTTTGGCTGCAGTACATCAATGTTATGACTGCTACTGTCTGACTTTCCCTAGACCATGACTTTGACATTATATAGGTTTAACCATGATGCTTAATACATGTATAGCTGCAAACAGATGCAACACATTCATATACTGAAAGGACCCTGTTAGGGGCATCGCTGTGTCACTGACACAACAGCTGCCTTCCTAAATAGCAAGAAAATGTGCATTTCTGCATGCAATTTTGTGTCCTGCAGGTACATAGATAGATTTATGCTGGGCTTACAGATGTACTGAAGCAGAAGGCACTTTGGTCACAGTTTGTATTGGAAGAATGTATGCATAGTCTTTACTCTAAGCAAGTGGCAAACACACAGTGCGTATCCATAAACAGGAATAACATCTTCATCCACATTGCTGCCTTGCTGTGGTGCTTCATGTAAGTGCATTCCCCAGCAATATATACTTATTCACTACAAGACATTGCATTACATATACTGTCAGTACAGGGAAATTTGTGAAGGTTTGGTTTTAGCTTAGTTATGGCGATCTGTAACAGATATTACGACCCATACTTGGCACCACACAACAGAATTGTTTCATAATATATAAATATATAAATATATATATATATATATATATATATATATATATATATATACATACACACACACACAAATATGGGACTACTGCTTTTAATCGAATACCACTTATTCGAAAAAGAGCAGTAGATCACTCAGTTACGCGAAAGTGCACTTTCGTGAAACTCGGTTCAACGAACTGGTAAAAAAGATAAAAAAACAAAAAACAAACAGAAAACACTTACTAACATTAGATTGAGTGGGGGGCTTCGCCCCCCACACCTCCCCTACTTAAATATACCAACTCCAAGATTGCACTACAGTGGGGAACAGGTAAATTCCCTATTCCTCACTATAGTGTGCCTTGGTGCTTCAGTTTCCCTGAACGGTTTGTTGAACTGTGCTTCGCGGAAGTGCACTTTCGCTTAAGTGCACTTGCGTAACCGAGGGTCTGCTGTTCGATTTCGGCATTAATGCAATAGATAAGGTTAAAGCCACATATTCATAATAATTCATGCTGTGGATTGTATTGTAGTATTGTTCAAGAGCACTTTTTCATGGCAGTGTAGCCTCTCGATGAATTAAATATCTCATTGTACTCCATATCAGTGCACCCCTAAGTCACATCAACAAATATTTCAAATACCACAACAGTATGGCAAGGTAAAACAGGTAAGGATAATATTTGACATGTAGACTTACCTTTCAAAAAAGGTAGCTTTAAGTAATAAGATATGAGGTGCAGAATTACCTTGCAACCAAGTAGCTTCAAGTAAAGTAACTTATTTAATAATGTCAACAATAGTTGTGGATTCTTTGCCTGTAACTTTCAATAGTACAGTGAGACTCATGGTAGGTGGTGATATTTATACCATGGAATAAAGAAGCTTCTAGCTTAGCACTTAAACTAATAAGATATTACTCAGTGAATAGAGAAAAATAGTTTACTTATATATCCAATAGAGGTACTAAGGAGCTAAACTACACTTGTAGTCCTGGTATGCATGTTCTATACCCTAACACCACCCTGCCATGTTGCTACTGAGTGGCAAATAACAGTCACACTGACAAGGTGCCCTGTGAAATAAACTATGTGCTGAAAAAGTGAACAGAAAGGAATGTGAGATTCCTGCCTTAATGTCTGTAATATGAACTGATGAATGGCCATGGTTTCCAAAACAATGATTTTCATGGGGCTACCTGGTGGAGAAGAAAAGAGAGTGTTTTTTTTTTTTTTTTTTACTGCAATGTCTCTACCAAAGTGCCTAATTGTGCAGTTTTATGAGGATCCCTACTATAAAGCGGATACCTTGAACAGTCTTACAAGAGATGAGACTGATGTCACTAGAGCTTAGCCTATCCTGATGAACAGTGCAAGTACCCTTAGTGACCTGAGTAGATAACATTGTGACTTTTTAAGCCAGTGGGGAGAAGAAGTCAGAGAAAATGTACCTGAGATGTGATATCACACTTGCCTAGACCAAACTGCCTCTGGATGCTAAACAGAGTGACACTATCCCATGTTTCAAGAATAACCTGGTTAATTGTATAGACATCCTCAAATTCATCCATGCCTGAAATATTTTACCATCTTGGAAGCTGGAGGTACTTTATAAAGGTGTGTAAAGGCAATAATCAAATGTCTTTCACTTAGTTGCATTATAACTCATTTGATCCAATGACCACATGTGTAAAAACTTGTTAGATAATGCACATATGATTTTTATGCCCAAGTTCAATGAATCTTCATTGGTGTAGTTTTGACAGTGAACAGACAAATACAGAAGCTGCTGTTTTCTTAGGTATGTAATTATAAATTCTAGGCTATATTAAGAATACTTCTCTGTATACTAGGGATCTTGGTATCGCCATCCAGTGAAGGCAAATACATCTTCCTTTTCTAAGATTCTATAAAACAAACATGGTCAATGGTCAGATTTAAGAAAAAGATTTTGAGGCTCAAGAAAGTGAAGTAAAGATTATTTAATTTAGAAAGGCACTTTTCTATATAGAACATGTGATGGCTGGTTCCATTTTAATGTTAAAGAAAAGAAAAATGCATGGTAATAACAGGAAAGGCTGTATAACTAGATGACCTGCAACTTGCATTTTGACTCAGTAAATGTTGTTCTATAATTCAATATTTAACTTAGTCCAGACCCTACACCAGGTAGATATAGACGTCCATAGACTTTCATGAAAAGGCAATAAGGTCATCTGCTAGGATTTCAGTCTTGCCCTTGATCACACACTAATACATTTTGTGGGTCGAAAAAGTCTAATAAAATGGTAAGATATTGCTTAATTGATATAGTTGATACACTTTTTAAGTATGGGTTCTATGGAGATTGCATAACTAGAGTTAAGGTAGGTTTACTTATCACAGTAGCTTGAAGGCCTTCCAGTAATATGAATATGTTTTTTTTTTGGTTTTCTAGGTCTTCTTGCCTAGCCACAAAATGCTTACTTGTAACTTTTCTCAGTGATGCATGTTGAACTAATAGCATGATAATTATCATTATTGATGTTGGTACTCCTTAAATACATGAATAACTGTAGCAGACCTCCATGTCTGGGGAACAAACCCTTTCTGAAAAGTCAGTTGGAAAAGTCAACAAATGCATAACATAATTTGCTCAATAATGTCTGACAGAAAATCTAAGACCATCAGGCTAAGCTGCTGTATTATGTTTTAATGCAAGTTTTTTTCATTACACTGAGACTTATTAATGGACAGGAGTCAACACGTTCATACAAGTCAAAGTTGGACAAGGAGGTACATTTATTTGATACTGCAAAACACATTTCTGCAAAAACCTCTTCTAATTGACTTGAGTTTAAATCATCAGAACTTCATCCTTAACTAGATTAATGCCAGATTGAGATTCTCTCTTACAATTTTTTTTTAATTGACTGAGTTTATAGTTCTTTCTGGTGTTGGACAGATAGATGTAAGCCTGTTTGTGACTAGCACTGGACAGATAGATGTAAGCCAACCATGACAAAGCAATTAGGACTTTCTACCATCTCCTCCCAATCTGATGTATATTGGACCTGCCTTGAATGACACCAAAGGCTAAGCCAATAGTTGAAGTCAACTATCTTTTGTTTGTATGGTAGTATCATTCACTGTGATAACAAAATGCTTCTAAAGGCTAGGTTCACCCTTGTCTTGATCACATGTTCCTAAAGCTCCATCATATCTCTCTTCATATAGTCCCAGAGAGGTATGTCTCAAGTCATTTACTCTCATGTGTACTATGACTGTGCCATACTAAACTTATCTGCATGCATGATGTAGTGAATCCTGGCGCCCAATATGCAGTTAAACATAACCCTCTCCATACTCAGTCTGGTAAGTGGTGCATTGGTGTATATCACAATTGAGTCACCTCTGACTAGAATGTTGGATTGTGTGGAGGTTTTCCTTTTGCGCTTATGAGTTGAGACACTGTGAGACATTTATTTTTTTTTTGGGGGGGGGGGGGCATGCTATAGGTTCATACGTGTAAACAAACTCAGGATTATTTAGAAGTATCCAGAAGTGGTGTGATGAGAAGTTATAATTTTATATATGATACAGTCCATGAGTTACTTATGAATGGAGACATTCAAGTTGATTTATATAATTTGTTTGCATATTGAAAATCCTAAAATAGGGGTATGCAAAATATGGCTGCTGTTCTGTAAACACTGCTACTGCATAGCTCTCCAAAACTTATTGATTAATAATCAACCTAGAAGGAAGACCTGCGCCTTTTCAAAATAAATACTCTGAGTGAACAACTACAATTAACCTCCAAATACCCCAAGAAGGAGAAATTAAAATAGAAGAAGCATTAATTACACCAGGATTGCAGAGGATTAACTGGATCTGAGAAACAAAGGAAGGGAACCATGTGCTCAGAGCTTACTGCAAATCCACCTTCAACTTGAGACGCTTTATCATCACCAAATGTCCAAAGAAGATAAAAAAAAATGGACTTCACAACAACAAAAACCAAACTCTCTGAGTTACTATCACCAGAAAAAGATTTAAATGCTAAAAAACAGAAAACAGCAAGACAACAAGATGCTGCAAAATCTGGGACAATAAATAAAACAGATCAAATGGCAAACATGGATGATTTAAAAATAGCTTTACTACCTATTCAAGAGGAAATCAAAGACCTGTCTATTCAACTGCAGACTTTTGGATCTTCCATTAATCAAATCCTGCAAAGAATGGATAACTCTGAAGCCAAACTAGTGGAAAATGAGGAAAAAATAGCCTTACTATCCAAAAAATCGGAATCCCATGAAGCAGACATACAAACCATGCAGGCAAAAATCATAGACCTCGAGGCAAGGTCCAGAAGAAATAATATAATCATAAGAGGCATGCCGGAAAATGTACAGCATAATGACCTGATCCATTCCATAACTGATGTGTTTGCAGCACTTCTAAATGACCAAAACACAGCACACCAAATAGTAATTGAGAGAGCGCACAGAGCCCTGAGAGAAACACAAACCACTAATACACCAAGACCAATATACGTCAAGTCGCTGAACTTCCAAGATGTTAACAAAATATTAACAAACACAAAGAAACATGGGGGGGTCTATACTATGGAATAATAACAGAATCTTCCTATCCCAAGACCTGCCTCTTCAAGTCAGACAAGCTAGACAGCTGCTATCCCCTTACTGTAAATTTCTGATAGACAGAAAACAAAAATTTCAAATGAAATACCCAAATTCTCTGATATTCTATGTGGAGGGGATTAAATACACAGTCGCTAACAGAAAAGAAGCAAAATCTACCTTTTTGAAAGTTCCCGACCTGGACAGCTGAGTGCACCCTCCGATGGACCTGGCATGGCTTCCGAACTCTGATTCATATCGTGGAAACAGTCGAGGACTTACTTTTTCCTAAATTTACCTTGTCCAGCTTCAAGGCCCCACTTTTAAAGTGGCGTGAACTGAAATCTCGCTATGCGAGTTATGTGAACCTCACTAAGAAAATTACACCATCGAGGACCGTCCAGCGTTCCCACGCGAGGAACTGTAAACTGATTTCCGGCTTTTGAGGGCTCTCTGAGGAGGTGGCACTCCCGGAAGTCCGACAACAGAATTAATCCCCCGTTGAGAAGCTAAGCAACCAGCTTAGCTACGTTGAAGAACATAAAAACTGAAGAAACTGTAAATAAAAGAAAAAATCATTGCTGTTATTCAGGTAGTTAACATTACAACTAGCAGACAAAGTGACTCATACAATAAATCACTTACACTAGAAACAATTCAAGCTACTCACAAACATACAAGACCAGACACCAAACCTCCCTCAGTGCTAAATGTATCAGATGCATCAATTATGTTATCCCTTCATTCCAATAAGCAAATAATGGCATAAAATTCTGAGGTAATTCGCTGTTGGTAACCAAAACACCATTTACAGTGGATTTCTTCAATACTATCATTGTGGCAAATGTATAAGCCAATACATTGTTTTTAAGCATAAAGGTGCCAAGTAATCAAAACACTTACAAAACAATTTTGAAACAATACTGGCACTTCATATACATTTAAACTCTCCAAACTCAATTACATATTTTTTGCAGAGCTTTATAAAACAGTGATTAGCATCACAGCTTAATGTTTGTTTTTTACACATGATTATATTAAATCAGTTTGGTGGAATAAATTAAAATGTTCTAGTAATGTTAAACTTCTAACTGGTCTGTCCCTTAGTGGAGAGTATCTTGTATATAACTATCTCCAAATAGTTCTAAGCTTATCAATTTCATATTTTCACTAGTGAGTTACAAAAACAGTGATTTGCTGAATTATGTAACATCATGAGAGGAAAAGAACATCAGTAATTACAAAAATGGGTGCATAAACTAAAAATCTATGATCAGAAACTATTGCTCCCAGTATTGTAAAATGTACATATCTTTTTTGGTACCCACCTAAATGTTTGTACAAATGGAGATACGTGATCACACAGGATTGTATGCTTATAGGTCACACTAAAAAATACATCAGAGTCTTATAGGTAATTAAAAACAAATGTTAAGTATAGAATAGATGGAAAATGAAGAGATGTTAAGACTCTTAGTGTTAATACAAGACATAATCAGTTAACCTAGAGTAACGAGGTAAACAGTTGTTAGAAGTTCAATTACTTTTAGTAACAAGTAGATTAGAAAGAGGCAATCTGTACTAATTTAAAAACAGGTTTGGGTTATAAAGGTTATGTAATTTTAGACAACTGATTTCAAAGCTCATATAAGGAGATGCAATTGTTAAAGCAGTGTTATTGGGGAATGAGTGGGTTAGACTTTGTATTAATTAGGGTAGATGTTACAGGGCTATTACATTTTCCTTACCTTTCGAATATTAACAGTTTTGGTATACATATACTAAGAATACAAATATTTTCAGAATCTAAATTGGGACAGGCCCTGTCTAATTCCTGGTCCAGGAGTATAGTGGGTAGGCACAGGGAAGGGACGGGAATGAAAGAATGCTTTCGTATCATATTCTCCTTAGAAATAATTGCAACCCAACACAGGTACACAAACATTCAAGATCACTACTACAAAAAGAAAGAAAAGTCTCATGATGTGGGAAATAGATTCATGGAATATTTTAGGGCTTCAAAACATCAAAAAAAAACAGTTTCTACATGTAGTTCTGAAGGCGAGAGCAAGCTGCATATTAATCCAAGAAACCCATTTAACTACAGTGCAATGGTCAGAAATAAAAAGGAAGAAATGGATAAGAGAAATTATAGCTTCTGAGGGTAGAACCAATAGCGCAGGAGTAGCTATAATCATTAAGGACCAGTATCAAGATAAAATTCTAGAATCCAAAACAGATAAAGAAGGCAGATGGTGCTATGTAATCCTATCAACTCCTACCTATGATAAACCTATTCTACTGTTTAATCTATATGCACCCTGTTATAACCAACACGTTTTTTTTGCCTCATTGTATCCTATTTTAAATCAATATAAAAACCATTACATAATAATTGGAGGTGACTGGAATGCATATCAAAATCCTAAGAAAGACAAACCAAGTCCACAGGCAGCATACAACAAACAAGCAATGTTTGCATTAAATGAACTAAAATATGATTTTAACATATATGACCCTTTCACCTACGGTAACAACCCAGATAATCCAAATAACTTTACATTTTACTCAAGTTGCCATAAAATGTGGTCGAGAATTGACTTTTTTCTTATTTCCGAAAAACTGAAAAATTTTGACCCCTCAGTATCAGTGCACACTCGGTTTCTGTCTGATCACTCCAAAATAACTTTGAACATTACTAAAAACACCAAAAGTAGCATACCTATAAGGGGTTACAATTGGTCGTTAAACGCTAATCTTTTAATTAAAACGGACATAATCCAGGAAGTTCAAGACATACTTAAAATAGCTACAGCCAACTTAGGAAAACAAAATCACCCTCCCGACATTGAATGGTCATCAATCAAAACTCAAATAAGAGGTATCTTTCTCCAAAAAGCCTCTTATTATAAGAAGATTCAAACTAGTGAAATCCAGCAACTGGAGGCTAAAAGTAAATCATTAGAACAGGATCTAATTAAAAACTATAACATTCAAATGGAAAAGGATCTATTGAAATGTCAGAAAGACCTTTTTATGATTCACAACAACAACCTATAATTTCAGGAATCTAAAATTATGGCAAACTATGCTAACCATATTCAAACGCCATCACGGGCGCTAGCAAGAATGATTAATCAATCCAAGACACCTTCTCAAATTACTGAAATATTATATAAAAATAAAAGTTATACAAAAACTGAGGATATTATCAGCATTTTTGAAACCATATACTCACAAATATACAGAGAACAAGAACACTTAAACATAAGAAATATTTGGAGAAATTTTCTTCAAAAACTTAATTTCCCGAGAATTAATGAGGAACAGAAAAGAGAACTAATAGAACCAATAACCATTGACGAAATAATAACTACAATTAGAAAACTAAAACCACATAAATCTCCAGGCCCTGATGGGCTCACAACAGAATTCTATAAAACATTTCATAGTGCATTGGCACAAATCTTAGCTCATACACTAAACTATATTATGAACAACAAAATTAATGACATTCACTTTGCTGCATCCAAAACAATATTCATACCTAAGGAAAAAACTGATCTACAGAACCCTGACAACTACAGACCCATATCACTACTTAACTTAGGTACCAAAATCCTAACATCTATTATGGCCAACAGACTGAAAAAAATTACAGATATTATCATCTCAAATGAACAATCTGGTTTCTTAACAACTAGACAAACCACTGACTATACACTAACTCTACACACATTAATTTCCTATGCTAATCAATATAATCTAAATATATATGCACTGATTATAGATGCACAGAAGGCCTTTGATAGAGTTAACATAAAATTTTTACTACAAATTTTACCATACTTTAATATTCCTCAAGAATTTATTCTAACCCTGCAAGTACTATATAACAATCCTTATACAGCTCTATATATAAATAAAACCTGGTCTAATAGAATATAAATCAAAAATGATACTAGACAAGGATGCCCCCTATCTCCCTTATTGTTTAACTTATATTTAGAACCCCTATTCTTATATCAAACAAAACATATACCATAATGCTCCAATATTATTTAACACAACAATATCCTTGTCAGCTTTTGCTGATGATCTCAATATATATTGCACAACACCAGTCTCAGACACTGAGAAAATAATGTTGGCTATTAAAGACTTTTCTTCAATATTAAACTATAAAATAAATATTAAAAAAAACAAAAATTTTCCGTTAAAATCACCTAAACCCTTCTCACTTTTACCACTGATAGGACAAATAAAATCTGAAGAAAGAATTAAATATTTAGGAATTATATTCTCCACAGACAACAAAAATTTCTATCTTAATAACATTAAACAAAAGTGGGACCACATTCTACTGGATTTCAAGAGATGGATAAATCTGAAACTACCAGTATTAGCAAAAGTTTCAATTATCAAAATGAATATTTTGCCTAGATTATTATACATTTTTATGTCTTCACAGTTACTAATACCCAAGAATTTTTTTAAGCAAATTCACATGGAATTCGCTAAATTCATTTGGGACCCGAAAAAATGTAGAATTTCATATGACAAACTGATGACACCAAAAAGTAAAGGTGGTTTAGACCTTCCAAATTTCGAATATTACTACTTGATTATTAATGCAAATAGAACACTAAGAATTGCAAATTTCAATTCACAAGAAATTAGTTGGTCTCCATACTGGGTAAAACTAAACTTTAAATATATTCAAAGTTTGAATATAAACCCTAAAGTGCTACTTTTCTTAAATAGTGAAAATATCAAAACACATAACTTAATGGAAACCCTCAAAAACTCTGTTTTACTAACACAGAACCTATTCAAAATAATGGGTCTTTTTCAACATATGATGATTCTACAGCCCATTCATAAAAACCCTAATCTGAAAATTAATAATAAAATAATAGACCTGGAAAAATTTCCACTTTTATCTCATATCACGATTCAAGATTTACACCCATATTTAAATTGTTCAGCTCAAGAAATAAGAACTCAGTTGGGCCTCCCAAAGATGTATCTGACAATACTAAGACAGATTAAAGAATTATGTATAGGTTATTTAAAGGATACCAAGATTAATAAAGAGGATCTGAGGAGTTGCAACCTACTATGGCAAACTCTTTTACAAAATAAGAAATGTATATCATACTCATACAAACTAATAAAAGAACTGAAATTTCAAGATGATATACTCATATCTAAATATTGGAGAGATAAACTACCAGCGTTAGACAATCACAGAATAGAGCAAGTGATTAATCTAACTGTAAAATACACAACACTTCAAAAACTAACATTTACCCAACTCATGATATATAACCATGCTTACTTCACACATCTTAGACTACATAAAATTAACCCCAAGAACTCACAAATGTGTCCATTTTGTAAGGATGAAACAGCTGACCTTCACCACATGTTCTGGAGTTGTAAATGTGTTTTCAAACTTTGGAATTCACTAAAATTACAACTTCAAAAAATGGGATACCAAATGTCAACACTCAATTGGGAATTTACAATTTTACATATATCGCCAAACAATTTATCAAAAATCCAGAAATCCACTCTCATAAATATTTTCTTATTAATACAACTTTACATAGCAACCAACTGGTTAACACCATCTACGCTTTCATGGAACAGCTTTAGGACTTTAGCGATAAAACATATTTTAGCTCACAAATACATATTAAATAAACATAGCCAAAAACATATGAGTTTGAAACTTTGGGAACAAATTTTCAACATTATACTTGCATGAATCAGCGAATAGAGGTTACACTGATAACACACACAATTATCACCCACAACTAGATGTAGTAGTACATGATAGGAAGAGTAATACAAAAAAAAAAAAAAGAGAGAAAGAAAGTTTTATCCTTTGTAATACCACTAAATGTTGAAAGCATTCTTGTAAATAGTGTAAATATGATGTAAGTGTTATTAATGTTTATACCAACTGTATAAAACCTGTACTTACTCTTGTGAAATGTTGTGTTATGAATGGAAAAATAATAAAAATATTATTGAAAAAAAAGAAAATCCTAAAATAGGGGACCTGGTTGGCATCCCAAGACATCATAAAGTTTTATACAAAATCTCCCTCTTAGGCCTATTGTATTTGTCACTGGTAGCAGTACAGAAGGGATTTCTTTGTATCTTGATCATGTATTTAACCCTTTGGTTCAAAAGTTGGATTCATATATATGTGATTTTTGGGATTTTTTTTTATATAACATGAGTGTTTGATCTAGATTTTTGTAATTGTGATAAAATTCCCCATTTTTATATGTTCATGGTGGATCTCATGCCTTTACTTACATTTATTTATACCACAACAGGAGAGTATTGATTATGTTTGTAATTTTTTAAATAAATATGCTGAAATTGGTAAGCAGGATATTTATTTACACATTTGTCTTTTAGAAATGTTATTAGAAAATTATTTTATTTTGAAAAGAAGATTTTACAAACAAATCAAAGGTGTAGCAATGGGGACCACAGTTGCCCCTGCATTTCTGACCTTAAGTGTTTTGATGCTGGGAAAACGAGGTTCTTGTAAATCCTTCATTGTTTAGTAAAACTATTTTTTTCTCGTTGTTTTGTTGACTGTTTGTTTTTAATAGCCACAAGTGATGGAATATTGCCAGATTTGCTACTGCCTCTGCTTTCAGAACTCATCACTGCCTTAATCTAAAACAACTTGGCTGGCTAGAGTTTCTACACCATCTACAATTTCTCCAGCTTACTATAGCCCACAAAACCCTCTATCAACCCTCAAATACTCCAATACACTCAAGTCTCTTCACCCCCTACAGTAATCCTATAAACTTACGCTCATCCAACAAACTTCTTTTTAACACTTGCAGATCCAACAACTCGGCAGGTGTTACCCTGTTCTCTAATACTGTTGGAAATCTATGGAATTTACTACCTACTGATCTCACTTCTCTGTCTTCTCTTTCACTATTTAAAAAGAAACTCAAATTATATCTCAATACACACTGGTTATGTTCCTGTACTAATCCAGACTAACTTTCCTATGTCTCATTAAAAACAACCATTCATCTTTATGTATGTATACCTCCTTACAGTCCTTGCGAAGCACATTTGTAGTATTGAAGTTAGTATTGTTATAAGAATGTTTATCTATTGCTATTACAAAAAAAAAAAAGTTTTTTCTTTTTTGTTTTATTTCCTAACTGCTACTACTTTCTATATTTCAGTTTGTATGTATCTTTACTGTACTTCTTTTTACATTGTATTTTTGCATATGTCTTGGAGCTTTTCTCCCCAGGCCTGTACTGAAAATGGACATATATCCAGTTAGACTAGCCCGGTCAAAAAATGTAAAATAAAATAAATAAAATAAATTTTGATTTAAAGGAATTTATTTATGAACTCAATACAAGTTATAGTTTTTTTTTTAATTTATTAGGGGTGTATATGGACAGAGAGTGAGCTTTTTACATTTTGACTTTAAATGGGATAATGTGATGAATAGATTTGTCAGTAACATACATAGAAAAAATGTTTTCTAACAGTTATGTTCACTAAAAAAGTGGACATCCTTTGTATGTTAAGAAAAATATCCCTTGTGGTCAGCTTATCAGATAATTGAAGATGGTCAGTGATGATAATGATTTTGAACTTGAAGTTGAGTTCATTATAATATTATTCCTTGAAAGAGGTTATACTGAGGAATTATTGTTAAATGTGGCTCAAATGATACGATATGAGGGTGACAGATTTCCCACCTATACTTTTAAGAGGTTTTACCAGTAAAAATAAAATGACACTAAGTTCAGATGGTAATAATTCTGACAACTTTGAATCTATATCTTGATATTATTTGGATAAAAGTGTGGCTAGTGGTGTTATTAAAAATATTTTAAGTAATAACTGGAAAATCATATTAGGTCATAAATGTTTAGTTAATATATTGGGCAGTAATCCACACTTGGTGGTAAAGAAGAAATGTAACATTAAACAGTTGTTAGAACAAGTAAATACAATACTACATCCAACGTTTACACTATACATCTAGCTTTTCATTAATAGTTATTGTGTCAAAGAAGTGATAGTACTGGCTGGTTTAGTGAATTTTATATTGACATGTCCTTTTAAGGATTAATACTAATAGGAAATGATGTTGAAATAATGATGGTATAAAAGGAAATGATGTAAATGGTGGATTTTGTAATTCTGAAGAAGTTCTGTAATAAATGGTATGAAAGCGTTAAATTTATTCTGGCTCCAGTGTGTGTTTTGTTTTAGTTACTATTTTACGTTGTTGAGTTTTAAGTACAATACTATATCCACCTTATACGGAGAAAGCAAATGGTACTTGCAATATGTGTAGATTCATTCACAAAGGTCCTTATGTAGCATTGGAATATTGGGATAAAAACATGAGGGTTCTGGGTAGATTTAATTGTTCTACTTCAGGTGTTCTATTGCTGTATGCACTGTAAGTCTGGCATTTTATGTTGGTATGACTTACAAGGAGTTTAAATAAAAGAATGTGAGAATATGTATATGCTATTAAGGTCCAAGATGAAAATAATGCATTATATAAGCATTCTGTGAAGTGTGAAAGTTTCAAACAGTTTAATTTTACTGTTTTGGGTATAATTTATGAAGATTTAAGAGGGAGGAATTTTAACACCCAGGTAGATATGCGAGAAGTAGAGTGGCAGGTTCATTTAGCTGCACATCATCCACCTGGATTAAATGAAAATATAATGTTTCTTACTTGATAGTATGTTAGTTAATTAACTTTTGGGTTTTTAAGGGTTAATCTGGTGGAAGTCTGTTTATTAATGTATCGATTAATTGCTTGTGACTTTTTATTGGTTGATGTGAACTTTGAATTATTTAAAAGATATGTTTTACAAGATATGTTTTACATTTGTTTGTGGTTTCTGATGAAGTCTACAGATGAATAGTGGCAAATAAGTGTTTTATGCTAAAAATACACTTTGGTTCTTGACTGGACTTTTGGCCTTAACTTCTAGAGCACTTCCAGTTTTTATTTTGTTTATTGTTTGGTTTTACACTTTTTAGTAGATATTTCTTGGCTTTTGACTTTTTCATGGGGTCCATAGGCATATACTAGGCTAACGACCACTAGGACCCTTAAAACCCTAGCTGGGCAACCCAGATGTGGCCCACCAATTTGATTTATATTTGATTTGTAGGAGGTGATTTACTGACTGCTTCTGTTCATCAGAAACCTAGGAGCCAGAGCAGGGATGAATTTCTGATTACCCATCCATTGGTCCAAGCTGCTCTTAAATAGGGATAGGGAGGAACTTCACATGGATGGGGAATCGGTTCCGGAGAATGGGAATTCTCTGAGGAACATATCTGTCTCTCCAACATGTCCTATTTATATTGCAAGCAAAATGTAGATATTTTAATCTATTGGTTATGATGATGTTTGTTTTGCAAGTGTGCAAAAGATTCATCAAGACAAGGTGCAGGGAGGCCTTGTTTGCCAGGCAAAGATCACCTCTCAGAAGTCTGTATGCTTCACAATGACAGCTGTGTCCAGTGCTGCATATCTACCATTCCCTCCAAATTCCAGTGCCACATGTCTACCATTCTCTCCATATTCACCTTAGGAGTTTAACTCCGACGATGAGTGGAGTCAAATTGGAACCTAACGGTACCCTATAGATGGTGATGCTGCCCAACATCTCCTGGGGTGTTTCTTTTTAAGGCCTATCCTGGCTTCCCCACCCTTCTTCCTGTTACATGGTCATATCATGAGGAGTGGGCATCTGATGTCAATGTGTGGCATCACAGGAATGTTCCAATCTAATCCCCTTTCAGACTCTGTCATCCCTTGCACATTCTCTAATCTCCACCAGGGACATCATATGGAGTGCCTACTCAACTGTCCTCCCTCTCTACGATGGGCACACTTCCATCACTCCTTTTCACTCTTTCAGTCACCTGCATTGCTAATCAAAATTGGGTCAACTAGGCTATATTCAGAGCTATATTCCTCTATGCCACCAGTCTGGTGAGGCACTGTGAGTCTTAGATGCATGTTTCATGGTGGGTGCTGAATGTTTGTAAGGTGGTTGAGGGTACCTGTTTGTTTGGATACATTTAGGAGGCCTTTGTGCCTTAGGTAGGATACTTTTAAGACCCTCAACATATGTAGATTTGTGTGTTTAGTCTGGATTGTGTGTGATAGCAATATTGTGGTATGTGTTACTGACAACTTGTTTGCTGTTTGTAGTGGTTTTGTATGAGGGTTTTGTCTCCAATAACATTGTAAAACTACATGCCATACACATGAGGCAATTGCTAAATTGTCTTAGAATGCCCATTTCAACCAAGCTGACTACAATGAGAGTTGGAAAGTGCAAATCCATGATTCCTAACTTACACTGAAGGGGGAGTAGTGCCTATGACTTTAATTACTGGTGGTATTAACCTGATATAGTCCTCTCTTAGTACATACTATGGAGAAAACCTATAGCAGCTGGACACAACAGAAAGCCAAGCCACACAAAGGCTCTTGAAGTGGTTCTCACCAAAACTTCAGCAAGCCACTCGATGAAGACTTGTTCACTCTGACCAGTCAGAGTAGCAGAAATCAGTAACCCTCGGCTTTTTCTCTCACCAGGAACAAAGCAGTAACAATAATCTCAAGTTAGCTCATAATAAGCAACTTTCAGGCTTTCCAGTAAATAGTAGTTAATCATGTCCTTGTGTTCCTCTCAAACAAAGAGGAAAATAAACTCTTATCCCAAGCTGAGTTTCTGGGCTTTCTAGTGGTTGGTAGTGTAGAAACAGATGTTACAGATTTGAAAAGCAAGATGAAAAAGACATTAATATTCTATATATTGCATTGTGCACCACATGGGTAGGGTAACAGTGATACTCCTTTATTAACCAGTTAGGCCCACTAGGCACGCATTCCCTTTTCAGGGGCAGCCTGAAGCAATGTCTAGTTAACTAACTTGTTCAGGTCACATGGCCAGCAAATAATGGCTGAGGGAATTGAACCCTTTACTACAGGAACTACAGCTCCCAGCCTTAACTGCACTGACTGCCATAAGCAGTCTTAACACCTTTAATATGATGATATGAAAGATGAGATAACTCAAACGTTAAGAGTCTGAGGGAAAGCCTTCCCAGTTTGATGTTTCAGTGCCAGTAGAATGAGTAAATGAAACAAGCCAAATGTACAAATGGTTAGATGGATAGAGGATTAGTGCCGATATCACATTCACGACAGGAAAGGCACTGGCTGACAGAAATCAGTGCTATAAATCACAGAGGTAGGCAGCTCAAAAGCTACGAATCTTTTCTGATTTCAAATCTCAAGCAAAGTCAGCACTGAGTGCATGTGATGTAGGCTTCATGTGTCTTACCAGAAGATTAGGCCAAGCTATACTCTAAGAAGCAAAATAGCCAATGAAAAAGAAATTAAATCTGAAGCCCAAGTGTTAACAATTACTGCAGACATGCAGTAAAATCTCTCACTGAGATCAAAGCACCACTTAAATACAAGATGCCACAAACACCAGTCCAAACAGATTACTCAAAGCAGAAAATACCAATATACATTTACTCAAAGTAGAAGATAAGATTAATGAGCAGTAACATATAAGGCAGAAAGGAGAAAACAGATCACTGGCTGCATCACTTAGGCAAAAAGAGATTTAAATTGCTTTCCTGGTATCCAAAGGTGGTATGCTATGCAGATCACTACAACAAAATATCAACATTATAAGATCAGGTTGAAATTGTTGTCTCTTTACTCCATGAGACGTAATCTTAGGTTAATCTACAAATGTAAAGACAATGCCATTTTATCAGCTATTCTAGGGATAGGCTTTAATCAACACTCCATGGGCACATGAAACAACTGTTTTATTAATAAATAATTATTTAATTAAAATATTTATTTATTTATTTATTCAGTCATGCATTCATTCAATGTGAATATCCCAGCATGTAACACTGTTTTCATAGGATCATAGAATCACAGGAAGTTAGTAGGCTATTGGCCCTTATAAGCCTAGCCAAGAGTTTAGCCAGGTCAGCACCCAAAGACCGTGTCCAGCAGGGACATAGGTGGAATCCCAGACGTGTATTTTTGTTTCCCATCCAGTTATTCAGGTTGCACTTAAAAAGGGATAATGAGGTACTCTGCTTGACGTGGAGAGGGGGTCTATTCCACAGATGGGGGGGGGGTCTCTGGGACACAAATTTGTCCCAACAAGAAGTCTTATTTATGTCACAGACCAGGTTGAAGTCGTGTGTGCAGGTTGCTCGAGTGGAGCTTGACATGCAGATATGCAGTAGGCCCATCAAGGCAGGGTCTGAGATTGCTTTGTATGCCAGACAGAGGTCACCTCTGAGGAGTCTATATGAAATTGAGTAGAGGGACAGGGTTTTTAAGCTTATGTAGGTAGGGTAGATGTTTGAAGCCCTGGATTCTACTGGTAAGGAACCTCTGCGGTCCCTCCAGCTGCTGCATGTGCTTTGTGAGGTACATGCTGAAGGGGGCATTGTACTCAATAACTAGCCTTATAAGGGAAGAATACAGGGATGTTATGACCTCCTTTTCTCTGGATAAGCTACCCTTACCTATGAGATGGGCCATGTAGCAAGCTTTCTGTACAACAGAAGCAACATGGTGGTCAAATGTCAGGTTGCTATCAACCTAGGTGCCCAAATCCCTCACCACTGACTGCATGCTTAGGACTTTGTTATTAATGTAATAATTTGTGGGGACATCACTCTCCCCAAAGGGGATGATGATGCATTTTTGGCATTCAGCTTGAGGCCATATTTCTGGCACCAGTCATTTGTTTGGGTGAGACCCTGTTGGAGGACATCCACATCTCTTGGGGAATTGATGACCACATCCAGCATGCAGTTATCTGCAAACTTGGTCAGCCATGACCCACTAGTTTTGGTCTGGACCTCAGAGAAGTATATCTTGAATAAGAGAGGCCCCAAGACCAATCCCTGGGGTATGCCACTCATTACTGGTGTACTGCTTGAGGTGGCATCCCCTATTTTGATTAGATGGGCTCTATCAGTGAGCCCATTTGCTACTCATCTGGTAGCATACGGATTGATGCCTAGTTGAGAGAGTTTATCTATTATGCCCAAATGGGGAATAGAGTTGAAGGCTTTGGCCAGGTCAAGGTAGGCAGTGTACACAGTCTTCCCCTCATCCAGGGTTTTGGTGACTGTCTCAAAGAAGTTGACCAAATTTAACAGACATGACCACCCCTTGGCAAAGCTAAACTATATGGGGTCGAGTGTTTGGAGGTTGCCAATGTCGCTGTTAATGAGGTCCATGATAAATCTGTTCCATGTCCTTGCAGATCAGGCCAGTTAGGCTGATGGGTCTGTAATTTCCCAAATTGGTGGACACTCCACCTTTGTGTAAAGGGCTGACAGTTGCTGTCCTCCACTTGGCTGGGACAAAGTTGGTACTCAGGTTTTAGTTGAATAGGGTGCCTAATGGTGCTGCAAGTTCATGCCTGAGTTCATGTAGGATGAATCCTGGGTTGCTATCTGGTCCCATGGAGGCTGTATTTTTTACCTTTGAGAGGGCAGTGATGATCTGTTCACTAGAGATAAGGGGAGGGGGCAGGTACTGGGGATGTCCTGACTGATGGGGGGACGGAGGGGTTCAGTTTTCACTGAATGTGTCAGCCAGTAGGTTGGCCATATCTACACCATCTGTGTATGTGGTGTCCTTAACCACCAGTCCTGACCAGATCTGGGTGCTTCCTTTGAGATTGCAAAACATATGTGAAGAAGGCCTTATATTGTCTCTAGTAGATGTGGCCAATTTGCAGTTTGGACTCAAATTGTCTTTAGAGGATTTCACAAGTGCTCATATTTGCTTGTTCACTGAGAAGAGAGTGCTTCCAATTGAGCACCAAGTCTTTCTTGGTCCTGGACAGAATTTTTTTTCCTTTTGTTATACAGTATATTTATTGCAGATGTCCACCAGACAGGTTTACTCTGTCTTGCGGAGGATGAGTTTGTCCTGTCAGGTATATCTTATTCCATGCAGCTATATAAATGCTCGTACAGTACTTTGTAGATTTGGACATCAGTGACAGTTCCTACAGAGGGGGAGGGGGCTGTGAAGCTGTTTATACCATCCCTCAGGAGGTTGTCATCAGCTTTGGAGAAGGTTTTTTTGTTTGACCCTAGTTAGAGGGGTTTTCGAGGAGAAGGTGAGTGCGAGAGTGACCACTTTGTGGTCCAATCTTACCAGGGAGAATTATACTGTAGGGGTGCTGCAGTGGTTACTCATGTTGGTTAATACCAAGTCCAAGATACTATCACCTCTTCTGGGGGTATTGACTAGCTGTTCCAAGGTATTTGCATTGATAAAATAGAGGAATCTCTGGGTATTTGTGTTCTGGCATGAGTGCTAATCTATGGTTGGATAGTTAGTCGTATAGGATCAGGATAATGGGTTGAATCTTGATAGATTCGAAGAGGTCCAGATAGGTGAAGTGGGCATCTTGAGTCAAATTTGGGAGCCTGCAGCTAGCTATGATTTGAATAGGGGTCTTTTCAATGGTTAACTGCACCTGAAGTGTCTCCTGTGTGTCATACTGTTTGGCCAGCATGGAGGTGTGAGTGTCTTTAATATATTTTGAAACTCCACCTTATTTGGCTTTGCTGACCATGGTTTGGGGTCTGAATGTATGATAGGATGAGTAACCAGGTAAGGCTGGGGTGCTTTCCACAGCTTTGAAGGAGGTCTTTGTGACTGTACAAATGTCAGCATCTTCCAGGTTTAAGAATGCTTGCAATGAGTGCAGTTTCATTTTTAGACTCCTAGCATTCAACAGCATGACCATTAATTTGTATTTTGTTGAAATTATTATGTTGATAGTATCAACCTCATTACTTTTCCTAAAAAAAGGCACTATGGGGAGGCAAGGGCCTTTGTCAGAATCCTGAAGCCCAAGTGAGACGGATACAGGCCATTTCTAGCAAAGCATCTTGGTCTGTTGATCATATCTTCCCAGGCTGTCAGGTACTGGATCCTCTTGGAAGGACACCAGAAACTAAACCAATTGTTAAAATCATTAATTTTCTGTTTGTATTGAGGCATCCTTCTGGGTGATGGTAGAATGCTGCTAAAGGATAGGGACAAATCTTCCTGGGCCACACATTCAGTGAGCTCAATCATGTCTCTCTTCATATAGTCCAGGGAGGTACATCTCAAGTTGTTCACGCCAACATTGACTATGACAGAGTCATAACAGTACCTGTTGTTGAGAGTCTTGAGTGCATGTGTGATATGGCAGATTCTGACACCTGACAAACAACTAAATGTAACTTTCTCCTTATCCAGTCCGGTGAGAGGTACATCTGTGTGTCTCACAATGGAGTCTCCTATGACTAATATGATGGGTTTATGGTTAGGCCTTAGTGGCTGCGAGAGACAGGTGTGTGGATTATGCTTGGTATCGCGTGTGGAGTGTTGTGGAATTTGCATGTGTTTTTGCCTCTCAGGTCTCCTTTGTTTGGGTTTGTTTTTGTTGAGAACATCTGCATATGTGGACGTGTGTTGTGTAGTTGTGGGTGGTATTTGAGGTGTAATGATTGTGTTGACAATCCTCTTAGTGGCAGCTATACTGGCTTGTGAGGGAGAGAGCATAGACTCTAGGTTCTTAATGTAGTTGCATCTCTCACAATTTGTGTCCCTGTGTGGTAGTAGTAGATGGTTGCCCATGTACATTAGGCAGTTGCTTCACTGTCTCAGGATGCCCATATCAACCAGGCTGGCAGGAGAAACTGTAGGAAATTGTCAATCCATATTTGTCAGAATCTGAGAGAAAGATTCCAGGGCGAGCTAAGGGGTATTCCTAAAGACTAAGTGCTTAATCCAAAACTAAGAGGCTTAGAATAACACAATTTAAACAGGCTAAAAACAAGCAGTAATAAATGCAGGAGAAAAGATGCAGTTGAACACTTTGGAGAAAGAGTAGCAGAAAAAAAGATGACTGTAAAAGCAACTCAATAAAGTGTTTTTTTTTTAAGTAAAGGGGAAAGGAGGAACAGAAGATAATTCAAGGTTAAGAAACTGAGGGGGTTGGCCTTCTGAAATGTTCTCTCTATATTAGATAGAAAGAGCTAATGAGACTAGACTGGGAGGAGTGCCCCAGATCAAATTTACAGTAGGGGCAAACAACTGCAAAACCATAAAGTTTAAGAACAAAAGAACAATAAGGAGGGAAAATGGGAAACTATGCTACTGCTACTACCTACACTACTTTAGGCAGAAACAACTACAGAAATGTTTATCACAGCAGACGAACAGCAGTGAGACACTAAATTAAAGTTTTAAACAGGAAAAGGAACAAGGAGACTCTAAAGAATGCCTTTAACTGCAAACAAATCAGTTATATAATAGACTCCTTGGCATGAAAATCAGAACAAGCAAACATGCTTAACTAACAAATGAAAAAAAGTTCCAGGTAATACCTTTCACACAATGAAACATAACTAAAACGCTAAATAAGCTTTTCAGTGAGACAGTAACAAATGTGGTTTAACAGGCCCAATAAGGCAGACAATTGCAGTACAACTGTGCAGATTAGTTTATAGCAATACAATGCAGTAAAAAGTAGGCAGCAGACAATAAAATGTCCAATAAATATTAAGAATAAGCAATAACTAGTAAAAATGAGCAAGAAAACAGGATACTTATTGTTATATATCAAAGATCAGAGTTGTGGTCAGTGGTCCTCTATGTGAATAAGTAGAAACCCTCTCAAAGGTAAGGCTTAACTACCAGAAGGTTCCAACATGAAACAGCTTAAAAAAAAGCTCAAAAGAACTTATGAGGTGCTTACTACAAGCCATAGACCAGCCAACTTTTACCAGGCAGTGATGACATGATCCTCTCACTAAAGGGAAAAATGGCTTCTGCTAATCCAAGTAGTCCTGGAAAATGTGCTCAGAACAAACAGCCACTGCAAACAAACAACCAGGCCCACAGACAGCAAATCTGAAATTGGACTATGCTACAGCTACTAGCTACAGTATTTTAAGCAGAAAACACTACAGAAATGTTTATCATAGCAGAAGAGCAGCAGTGAGACACTAAATGAGCATTTTAAACATTAAAATGAGGAAGGAGACTCGAGAATACTTTTAACTGCAAACAAATCAGTTATATGATACTCTACTTGGCAGGAAAATCAGAACAAGCAAACAGATGTTTTGGAGAGAGAATTCCACAGTAGTGCAGATAAACTATGGAATAAACTACCTTTCAGTATTAGAAAAGCTCCAATCCTTGAAATATATTGATGAATGCTTTAGCAACAGGGCATTTGATGCTCATTGACTAGTGGCAGTCTTATATAAGGACTCTTTTTTTGAGGCTTAGACTTTGTGATTCCAATACATTTAACATTGAACACTGTTTTTTGCTTTTAGACCTTGCTTCTGCAATAGTAATGTTGAAATGCACAGGTATGGACTTGCTATGCATGATGTAAAAATGTAATACCTCACTAATGCAAAAATCACTCTTTTCAAAATCATCCACCTTGGATCCCGGGGATTACCGCCCCATCAGTCTGATGAGCCTGATCTGCAAGGCCATGGAACGTATTATTATGGAAGATATAAACAAAGATATTGGCAACCTTAAAACACTGGATCCCACACAGTTTAGGTTCGATAAGAGCCGATCTTGTCTTCTGAACCTGACTGACTTCTTCAAGTCAGTCTCCAGAGCTGTGGACGAGGGTAAGGCAGTCCACACAGCCTATATGGACCTCGCCAAGGCCTTTGACACCATCCCCCACTCTGGAATCATAGATAAACTTAACTAAGCTGGGCATTAATCCCTACATCACTCGATGGGTTGCCAACTGGCTTACTGACAGAACCCACACTGTAAAGGTAGCTGACTCCAAATCCAGCTCCAGACAAGTGACAAGTGGAGTACCTCAGAGTTTAGTCCTGGGACCTCTCTTGTTTGGCATCTACTTCTGTGAAGTACAGGCCAACACTAAGAGACTCTGGCTAACAAAGTTCACAGATGACTGCAAACTGGGAGCCATTATTGAATCCCCAAATTATGTTGATACTCTACAAAAGGGCCTTACAGAATCAGATGCTTGGTGCCAGAGCCATGGGCTCAATCTCAATGCCAAGAAATGTATAGTTATCCCCTTTGGGAAAACACTTGTACCTGTGAATTACCACATAGGTGGCAGTACACTAAACACAGAAAGTATGATAAGAGACTTAGAGACACAGGTGGACAGTGGTCTCACCTTCAATAACCACATCGCCACAACAGTCAGGAAATCCTTCTATGTGGCACACCTCATCACTAAGGGCTTTTCATCCAGAAAAAAGGAGGTCATTGTCCCACTGTACTCATCCCTCATTAGACCCATTATAGAATACAATGCCCCATTTGGTATGAACCTCTCAAAACATATGCAACAACTGGAAAGGCCACAGAATTACCTCACTAAAAGAATCACAGGCCTAAAGCAGATAGCCTATGTTGACCACCTTAAAAAACTCCAGCTGTACTCTGTCGCATATCATCTTCTCCGAGGCGATCTCTGCTTAACATACAAGGCCATGTCAAACCCAGAGCTGTTGGACATGCTACACTTAAAGAAATCCCAATCCCTCAGAGCCACATGATCCAGGGATCTAAACCTTGTCATCACAATAAACAAAACATGCTGGAGGAATAGGTTCCTGACCCAGAGACTCCCCAGACTCTGGAATAGACTGCCCATACATGTCAAGCAGAGCACCTCTTTGGCCTTCTTCAAAAGGAACCTTGATGACTGGATGGGAAAAAGGAACTTCACCCCAGGGATCACGTCAGTCGCCCTGCTAGACAGGGGTCCAGGGAAGGAAATAGTGTGGAAAGAAATAGGCAGGGAATTGTTATGGCTAGGCTTGTATAGGCCCTAGGGCCAATAGGGTACAGTTGTGCCAGAAACTATCAAATGGTTTGAATAGGTTTGCTTTTGAATTTTTTTTTTTTTTGCTGGTCTAAAGAACAAAATATATGACTCCTGAGTGTTGACAGTAAGTTATCTGCATTAAGTCCCAGGAAAGTCTATTCATGTAAAATAAAAAAATATGAATGGACCAAGTACAGTGTGTTGAGGAATACCTATTGAGAAAATACCAGCTTGTGTGACTGACTTCAGCTCTTGAGATATTTCTGAAACCAGTTGCCTGCATACCTTTCAACCAGTTAGTGCAAAAAATCTGGACAAAGTCTAACAAAATGGGAGGACAATGACTCAAAAATAGGAAAATAGTTTAAATATTGCTCATAAACCTAGAAATTAGCTAGAGTAATAGTTTATTTTAACATACATTTTCTGAAGAATTTGAAGGCTGAAACTCAAATATATGTTATTATTTAGTGATTTCAAGGCTCATATCATCCCATTATTTGCCAGAAAAACAAATTTTGTGAGGAAGAAACCAAAAATATGAACATTCTGTGAAAATCTGGATAGTTGAGAAGTATGATCATCTGTATCCCCTGAGCAACTATTGGGAAATGATCAAAAGGTCCAAAGGTATGTTCTAGGTCTTAAATAAACTGCACCAGTTACTGTGTTACTATCCATTCTTTTAGAGATAGAATTAGTAAATGCATGTCTGTTAGTGTGTTGCCTCTGGGCTTGAAGCCATACTGTTTATCTATAAGTATAAAGTCTGATTGTAGATTATTATTTCCAGCATTGTAGCAAGTGGGCATATATTTGCTTTGGGTTTCTAAAGTCATACATTTGTTATGGATCTAAAGTAAGAGGTCCCAGTGGGTTATATGACGTAGGTTATTGTATTATATATGGAACATAATATATTTGATAAGGGGAAATTGGCTTTTTTGCATCTTTTGGCATTCTTTCATGCAGTACCTAAAGCACTTGAAGACCTGGCTTGCATACTGGTTATTTTAACCTTGCTGAGTCTTTTGACACTATTTTATGTAAGGAAATAATTAACAGAGTAAAAGTGTTAAAGTTCAGGCCATATGTAATTAACTTTCTAAATACTGGTTAAGCAGTGGGAGACAACTCTTGTTGGGGGTTATCTGTCTGTCTCCACAGGGGTTAGTGGTGTTGAATGGAGCCCTGTAGTGGGGAAACCACCTTTTGACTATTCCACTCAAATTGTGAAATCAGCTATGGGTAACAAAATATGTTAATTACTGCAAGCTGGTAACATAAAAAGGCTGTTTTTCATTTATTCTCTGTTCATCGGCTTGTAGCCAAATGCTCTTCTATATATGTTAGTTTGAGATGCTGAAATACACAGACTGTTTCTGTAAATATACTTTCTTTGAGTTTGTGTTCCAGTGGAGGCAGTATATTTAATGACTGGGGATGTGGAGGCTTGGAACATGTTGGCATGTACAGGGTGGGTTTTTTACAACTTGCTGAAAATCATGACTACAGTGAGACTCAAATCAGCAGTGAGTATGTAAAACGTAGGCTACTAAAGTAGGTCTGACATAACTGCTTTCATAAAAGGTGCTGACATTCTCTATGATGGTGCACAAAATTACACATTAGTGTAGTAGTTATGAGCTCACATTTAATGTCAGTAAATGAATCATGAAGAAATTTGGCAAACGGGACATAAATTATGATTACAAAATAAATGGTTAAATAATAAAAAAAAAAAAAAATGATAGCTTCTTTAAAGACCTTGGAACAGTAGTAGATATCAATTTATACTTTCATGGTAATATATCTACCAAAGTCATTATCGGTAGTCTGTTTGCTTCTAAATAGCATTAACATATAGTGTAATTCCATGGAATGAGTAATGATGTGAGCAATTTAAATACAATACTTTGTTTTATAAGCTCAAAAAAAAAAGCTATAAGGAAGTATTTGAAACGAATACTTAAATGGTTGGAAATCATGAAGTATTCAGAGGGGTTTTGGGGACTGATATTTATTCCATTTAGTATATGCCATTAAGATATGACCAGTGTCTGATGTGGCTCTGTTTGAAAATCTGTGACAGCGACATAAAACTTGAATAGGTAACATCCTAACATCGGATCAAGGAAACTAATACCAAGAATAAATAGTAGTACTAGTGCAAAAAATGACATGTACCTCTTCCAGCACCTTTGAAGACTAATGCAAAATCTTCCATATGCAGGTAGAAGATGACCATAAGCTATCTTTAAAAACAATCATGGTACATATATGCTAAGGGGCCTGTGTCTCCCTGGCCTGTGGTAACCGAAGGATCACTAATTCACCCATACTGCAACAAAACAAGTGCTTAAGACCTATTATTGGGGAGTATCTCCCTTCCTTAATGTAGTACAACTGTGCAGTTCAGTGGATATGTTATATGAGTTTGGGAGGGGTGTGAGGTTTGTTGCCTGAATGGGTAGTAGAGGAGTCTGTCTCCATGCAAAAAAATATTGTTTTGAACTATTCATTTGCCTTGCAAGTTGCAGACAGCTTTTGAGGATTTTTGCTCAAGGACATGTAACCCAACAGTTCTTGTGTAGTGTACGTACACCAGAAGCAGGAAATAGCAACATGAGATTATATCAATCAAACTTCTAGAAGGTCAATTGTTCATAAGCATAAGTGTCTGACATGCAAAACTGTGAACATAAATGTCTCCTAGATGCCTTTTGTGGTGCTTTATTATTAATATTGCAGTTTACCTTAGGAATATTCAAAAGTACTCGTCTTTGAAGTATTCAGGATGTCTGCTTAAGAAAAGTTCACAAGGGAGCCTCAATGCTAGTATGACTTGGTCATTGCCTACATAAAGCGAATTCTGTTAACCACACTGAATATCTCCAAGACCGTATAAACTAAAATGTTTTGATCACTTACTTCAGTGTCTAGAGATGCCATTTGAAACAGAAGTACATATTTTTTTTTCTGTATTCGTAGATTGTTACTAGGCTACTGACCCAGGGAGCCTTCCTACGCCTAGCCAAGTTTTCCCAAAAGAATAATGATGTCCTGTATCCAAACAGGACATTGATGGCCTGGCATTCATAAACTACCTCTGTCCATGAGGGACATGGGTGCCTGGCCCAGTGTAAATTTCCTATTCCCCATCTACTGGTCTAGGTTGCTCTTAAACTGGGCAATAGACAACCACAGCTTCATATGGGTAGAAAGCCTGTTCCATAGGAGAGACAGTCTGTGGGACACACATCTGTCTCTCCAGCATGTTCTGTTTAAGTCACTGACAAAATTCAGGGCCCTAAACCTTGCATTTGGATAACTGTTTGACTTAAAAATATGCAGAAGATTCATAAATGTCAGGTCTGCAGATGCTTTGTAAGTCAGGAATAGAACACCCCTCGGCAATCTATAGGAGACTGCATAGAGGAAAAGGGCTTTAAGGTGTTCTGCATAAGGCAGGTTTGTTATGCCTTGAATTCTTTTTGTAAGGAACCTCTGAGGTTTGCCTTAGTTGTTGCATATGCCTAGTCAGGTACCTACTGAAGGAAGCATTGTACTCTGTGATTGGTGAGGTAAGGGCAGAGAACAATGGGACAATTACCTCTTTGGACCTAGAGGCCATGCTTATAAGTTGTACAACATGAAAGGATCTCCTCACCACTGTGGCCACATGCTGGTCAAAGGTAAGGCTACTGTCTACCCAGATCAGTAACTACTGGGTCGACTTTGTGGTGTATTATCAACACGGCAGTTAGCTGTGATGGTTGACTTCCCAAATGGTACAATAATGCATTTTGTAGCATTGAGTTCAAGACCATGGCTTTGGCATCATTTATTAGTCAAGATAGGCCTTCCTGAAAAATGATAGTGTCTGCAGGTGAGTCAATGATAACTCCCAACATGCGATCATCTGCAAAATTAGGCAGCCATAAATCTTCAGCATTGTTTTCCATTTCAGAGAAATAGATCCCTAAAAGGACCAGGCCCAGAACCGCACCCTGGGGGACTCCACTAGTGACTGGTCTCTTGGTGGTGTTGGCATTACCTATTTTGACCTCCTGGGTCCTATCAGTGAGGCAGTTGGCTATCCAGCAGATGATAAAAGGGTTTATACCTAAATTAATGAATTTGTCTATAATGCTTGAGTGGGGAATTATATCAAAAGCCTTGGCTAGGTTGAGGTAAGCTGTGTGTACAGGAATGCTTCCATCCAATACTTTGGTGACCTTCTCAAAAAAGCCCACCAGATTTAATAGCCATGACCTTCCTTTAACAAAATTGAATTGGGATATGTCCACTATTTGCAGGTAACGTATGTTCTCATTTATCATGTACATAATGATTACTTTCATGTCCTTTTATATGAGGCTGGTCAGACTTATGGGGCTCTAATTACCTGGATAAGTGGTTGAATGTCATTAGTGCAAAAACAACGACTGTTGCTATCATTCATTTCTTGGGCACAACATTTGATTGTAGGATCCCATTGACAATGGATTGAAAGGGACCAGAGAGGTCATGTTTCATGCTATTTTTTAAGCATTCTGGGAGGTTATCAGGGCCCACTGATGCAGTGTTTTTGACCTTGGAAAATACATTGATGACTTGTTCCCTAGTAATGGTTGAGGGGATTGTGGCATGCAGTATTTCCTCTGGACTACCGCAGGGAGTAGGGGAAGAAATTTGAGCTGAACCTGTCAGCAAGATGGTTGGCAAAGGCCTCCAGTTCAGTGTGGGTGATACCATTAGCAAGAAGTTCTACACATTGTTGTGTATTTCCCCTGAGGTTACAGACATAGCTGTAGAAAGCTTTGCTTTTGTCCTTTGCCTGAGAAGATATTTCTTTCTTTAAATTTAGCTTTTGAAGTATTAATTAATCCTTTTAGCTGCCTGTTTAGATTGGCCAGGTGGTTTACAGTATGTATGGCTTTTTTTATCCAGCGCTAGACCAAGATTTTTTTCTTTTGTTGTATAACCGATTGACACTGTGATTCAACCAGCATGGCTTGTCTTTTGAGTTTATCTTTTTCTTAATACAGGTGGGAACATCTCACTCTATAAAGCTATCAATATGGCTGCACAGATAAATATTTTAAATATCTTAACATATGCTATGGTATTTTCTGGGTTTGGGGGGGCTTCAAATTTAGTCAAGATGTCGTTTAGTAGAGAGAAGTTAGCATTGGAATAGTACCTAAAAGTTTTTGGTCTCACCCTAGATCCCCATATTTAATTTTTTTTTCAAGCAGTACTCTCTTACAGTCAGATAACCCAGCCACTGGGGATGCACAAGCCAGTGCATTTCTTTGTGCCGGTCCCAAGCCTTGATAAATGGGGAGGGTTGCATCAGGAAGGGCATCCGGTGAAAAACTTCTGCCAAAAATTACTGATGCGGAGAACTTTTCATAATTGCATGCCGGATTGGTCGAGGCCTGGGTTAACAACGACCGCCACCAGTACTGTTAGCCAACAGGGTGCTGGTGGAAATTGGGCTACTGTTGGCCGAAGGAGAAGAGGAGGGCGAAGGCATGCCCGAAGGCAGGAAGATAGGAGGAAGGTTAGGAGTGTAGCAGTGAGGGTAGGAACTTTTAATGTTGGCAGTATGACTGGTATAGGAAGAGAGCTAGCTGATACGATGGAGAGAAGGAAGGTTGATATATTGGGTGTACAAGAGACCAGATGGAAGGGAAGTAAGGCCAGGTGTTTAGGAAACCGGTTCAAATTGTTTTATCATGGTGTGGATGGCAGGAGAAATGGGGTAGGGGTTATACTAAAGGAACAATATGCCAAGAGTGTTTTAGACGTGAAGAGAGTGTCTGACCGAGTGATGTTTATGAAGCTCGAAATTGATGGTGTAATGATGAATGCTGTTAGTGCATATGCTCCACAAGTTGGGTGTGCGATGGATGAGAAAGAGAAATTTTGGAGTGAGTTGGATGAAGTTGTGGTGAGTGTACCCAAGGGTGAGAGACTAGTGATTGGAGCGGACTTTAATGGGCATGTTGGTGAGGTGAACAGAGGGGATGAGGAAGTGATGGGGTAGGTATGGTGTTAAGGAGAGGAATGCAGAAGGTCAGATGATTGTGGATTTTGCGAAAAGGATGGACATGGCTGTGGTGAATACGTATTTTAGGAAGAGGGTGGAGCATAGGGTGACGTACAAGAGTGGAGGAAGATGCTCACAGGTTGATTATATACTATGTAGGAGGGCCAGTCTGAAGGAGATTGGAGACTGTAAAGTGGTGGCAGGGGAAAGTGTAGTTAAGCAGCATAGAATGGTGGTATGTAGAATGACGTTGGTGATCAAGAAGAGGAGGAGGAGTGTGAAAGCTGTGCCAAGGATTAAATGGTGGAAGTTAAAAAAGGGTGATTGTGAAGTGGAGTTTAGGGAAGAGTTAAGACAGGCACTGGGAGGCAGTGGAGAGTTACCGAATAGCTGGGTAACTACAGCAGAACTAGTAAGTGTGACTGCTAGAAAGGTGCTTGGTGTGACATCTGGACAGAGGAAGGAGGACAAGGAGACCTGGTGGTGGAATGAGGAAGTACAGGAGAGTATACAGAGGAATAGGCTGGCGAAGAAGAAGTGGGATTGTCAAAGAGATGAAGAAAGTAGACATGAGTATAAGGAGATGAGGCGCATGGCAAAGAGAGAGGTGGCGAAAGCTAAGGATAGGGCATATGGAGAGTTGTACGAGAGATTGGACACTAAAGAGGGAGAAAAGGACCTGTACCAATTAGCTAGACAGAGGGACAGAGCTGGGAAAGATGTGCAGCATGTAAGGGTGATAAAGGATAGTGAGGGAAAGGTACTCACAAGAGAGGAGAGTGTGTTGAGTAGATGGAAAGAGTATTTTGAGAGGCTGATGAATGAAGAGAATGAGAGAGAGAGAAGGTTGGATGATGTGGGGATAGTGAATCAGGAAGTGAAACAGATTAGCAAGGAGGAAGTAAGGGCAGCTATGAAGAGGATGAAGAATGGAAAGGCTGTTGGCCCAGATGACATACCAATGGAAGCATGGAGGTGCTTAGAAATGGCAGTGGAATTTCTAACTAGATTGTTTAATGAAATTTTGGAAAGTCAGAGGATGCCTGAGGAGTGGAGAAAAAGTGTTTTGGTACCTATCTTTAAGAATAAGGGTGATGTGCAGAGCTGCAGTAACTACAGAGGGATAAAACTGATTAGTCACAGCTTGAAGTTATGGGAAAGAGTAGTGGAAGCAAGGTTAAGAAGGGAGGTGATGATTAGTCATCAGCAGTATGGTTTCATGCCAGGAAAGAGCACTACAGATGCAATGTTTGCTCTGAGAGTGTTGTTGGAGAAATACAGAGAAGGTCAGAAGGAGTTGCATTGTGTCTTTGTAGACTTGGAGAAAGCATATGACAGGGTGCCTAGAGAAGAGTTGTGGTGTTGTATGAGGAAGTTAGGAGTGGCAGAGAAGTACGTAAGAGTGGTACAGGATATGTACGAGGGTAGTGTGACAGTGGTGAGGACTGCACTGGGAGTGACAGATCCGTTTAAGGTGGAGGTGGGATTACATCAAGGATCAGCTCTGAGTCCTTTCTTATTTGCAGTGGTGATGGACAGGTTGACAGATGAGATCAGACAGGAGGCCCCGTGGACTATGATGTTTGCAGATGACATTGTGATCTGTAGTGAGAGTAGGAATCAGGTTGAGGAGACTCTGGAAAGGTGGAGATATGCTCTAGAGAGCAGAGGAATGAGGGTCAGCAGGGCTAAGACAGAATATATGTGTGTAAATGAGAGGGAGGGTAGAGGAATGGTGAGGATGCAGGGAGTAGAGTTGGTAAAGGTGGACGAGTTTAAGTACTTGGGATCAACAATTCAGAGTAATGGTGAATGTGGAAGAGAGGTGAAGAAGAGAGTACAGGCAGGGTGGAATGGGTGGAGAAGAGTGTCAGGAGTGATTTGTGACAGACGGGTATCAGTAAGAGTGAAAGGGAAGGTCTACAAGAGTGTAATGAGACCAGCTATGTTATATGGGTTGGAGACAGTGGCATTGACAAAAAGGCAGGAGTCAGAGCTGGATGTGGCAGAGTTAAAGATGTTAAGATTTGCAATCGGTGTGACTAGGATGGATAGGATTAGGAATCAGTATATTAGAGGGTCAGCTCATGTTGGACAGTTTGGAGACAAAGCAAGAGAGACGAGATTGTGTTGGTTTGGACATGTGCTGAGGAAGGATGATGGGTATATTGGGAAAAAGATGCTAAGGATGGAGCTGCCAGGTAAGAGGAATAGAGGAAGGCCTAAGATGAGGTTTATGGACGTGGTGAGAGAGGACATGCAGGCAGTTGGTGTGACAGAGCAAGATGCAGAGGATAGGAAGAAATGGAAAGAGATGATCTGCTGTGGCGACCCCTAACGGGAAAAGCCAAAAGAGAATGATGACTCCCTTACAGTCAGATCTGATGAGCAAATACATTACATTGGGTTAGGAACATCGCACCTCCCATGTTTGTAAATACAAGGTTAAGGATGATTGTACCTCTGGTAGAAGAATGGACCAACGGTTCCAGAATGTTGGTATTAAGAGTTTAGGAATCTCCGGACTTGTGCATTAGAAGTTGTATAGGATTCCTAATCTATAGTGGGGTAGTTGAGATCCCTCATAAATATCCCATTGGGTTGAATGGTGAGGGACTCTAGTACTTTGAGTTAAGTGGT